>NW_026543599.1:0-22707 GCF_028750875.1 Macrosteles quadrilineatus
GTGTACAAGGATGTAAAAGTTTGTACAAGTGTGTACAAGTTTGTACAAGGTTGTACAAGTGTGTACAAGGTTTTACAATTGTGTACAAGGTTGTACAAGTGTGTACAAGGTTGTACAAGTGTGTACAAGGTTGTACAAGTGTGTACAAGGTTGTACAAGTGTGTACAACTTGTACAAGTGTGTACAAGCTTGTACAAGTGTGTACAAGGTTGTAAAAGTTTGAACAAGGTTGTACAAGTGTGTACAAGTTTGTACAAGTGTGTACAAGTTTGTACAAGGTTGTACAAATGTGTACAAGGGTGTACAAAAGTGTACAAGGGTGCACAAGTTTGAACAAAGGTGTACAAGTGTGTACAAGCTTGTACAAGTGTGTACAAGCTTGTACAAGTGTGTACAAGGGTGTACAGGTTTGTACAAGGTTGTACAAGTGTGTACAAGGGTGTACAAGTGTGTACAAGGTTGTACAAATGTGTACAAGCTTGTACAAGTGTGTACAAGGGTGTACAAGTGTGTACAAGGTTGTACAAGTTTTTACATGGTTGTACAAGTGTGTACAAGGTTGTACAAGTGTGTACAAGGTTGTACAAGTGTGTACAAGGTTGTACAAGTGTGTACAAGGTTGTACAAGTGTGTACAAGGTTGTACAAGTGTGTACAAGGTTGTACAAGTGTGTACAAGGTTGTACAAGTGTGTACAAGGTTGTACAATTGTGTACAAGGCTGTACAAGTGTGTTCAAGGTTGTACAAGTGTGTACAAGGTTGTACAAGTGTGTACAAGGGTGTACAATTGTGTACAAGGATGTTCAAGTGTGTACAAGGTTGTACAAGTGTGTACAAGGATGTACAAGTTTGTACAAGGGCTGTACAAGTGTGAACGATGTGTAAAAGTTTGTACAAGGGTGTACAAGTTTGTACAAGTGTGTACAAGGTTGTACAATTGTGTACAAGGTTGTACAAGGTTGTACAAGGCTGTACAAGTGTGTACAAGGTTGTACAAGGTTGTACAAGTGTGTACAAGGGTGTACAAGTTTTTACAAGGTTGTACAAGTGTGTACAAGGTTGTACAAGTGTGTACAAGGCTGTACAAGTGTGTACAAGGTTGTACAAGTGTGTACAAGGCTGTACAATTGTGTACAAGGTTGTACAAGTGTGTACAAGGTTGTACAAGTGTGTACAAGGTTGTACAATTGTGTACAAGGCTGTACAAGTGTGTTCAAGGTTGTACAAGTGTGTACAAGGTTGTACAAGTGTGTACAAGGGTGTACAATTGTGTACAAGGATGTAAAAGTGTGTACAAGGTTGTACAAGTGTGTACAAGGATGTACAAGTTTGTACAAGGGCTGTACAAGTGTGTACGATGTGTAAAAGTTTGTACAAGGGTGTACAAGTTTGTACAAGTGTGTACAAGGTTGTACAATTGTGTACAAGGCTGTACAAGTGTGTACAAGGTTGTACAATTTTGTACAAGGCTGTACAAGTGTGTACAAGGTTGTACAAGTGTGTACAAGGCTCTACAATTGTGTACAAGGTTGTACAAGTTTGTACAAGGTTGTACTATCGTGTACAAGGATGTACAAGTTTGTACAAGTTTGTACAAGTTTGTACAAGTTTGTACAAGGTTTTACAAGTGTGTACAAGGATGTACAAGTTTGTACAAGGGTGCACAAGTGTGTACAAGGGTGTACAATCGTGTACAAGCTTGTACAAGTGTGTACAAGGGTGTACAGGTTTGTACAAGGTTGTACAAGGTTGTACAAGTGTGTACAAGGGTGTACAAATGTGTACAAGGATGTAAAAGTTTGTACAAGTGTGTACAAGTTTGTACAAGGTTGTACAAGTGTGTACAAGGTTTTACAATTGTGTACAAGGTTGTACAAGTGTGTACAAGGTTGTGCAAGTGTGTACAAGGTTGTACAAGTGTGTACAAGGTTGTACAAGTGTGTACAACTTGTACAAGTGTGTACAAGCTTGTACAAGTGTGTACAAGGTTGTAAAAGTTTGAACAAGGTTGTACAAGTGTGTACAAGTTTGTACAAGTGTGTACAAGTTTGTACAAGGTTGTACAAATGTGTACAAGGGTGTACAAAAGTGTACAAGGGTGCACAAGTTTGAACAAAGGTGTACAAGTGTGTACAAGCTTGTACAAGTGTGTACAAGCTTGTACAAGTGTGTACAAGGGTGTATAGGTTTGTACAAGGTTGTACAAGTGTGTACAAGGGTGTACAAGTGTGTACAAGGTTGTACAAGTGTGTACAAGCTTGTACAAGTGTGTACAAGGGTGTATAAGTGTGTACAAGGTTGTACAAGTTTTTACATGGTTGTACAAGTGTGTACAAGGTTGTACAAGTGTGTACAAGGTTGTACAAGTGTGTACAAGGTTGTACAAGTGTGTACAAGGTTGTACAAGTGTGTACAAGGTTGTACAAGTGTGTACAAAGTTGTACAAGTGTGTACAAGGTTGTACAAGTGTGTACAAGGTTGTACAAGTGTGTACAAGTTGTACAAGTGTGTACAAGGTTGTACAAGTGTGTACAAGGTTGTACAAGTGTGTACAAGGTTGTAAAAGTGTGTACAAGGGTGTACAAGTGTGTACAAGGTTGTACAAGTTTTTACAAGGTTGTACAAGTGTGTACAAGGGTGTAAAATCGTGTACAAGGATGTACAAGTTTGTACAAGTTTGTACAAGGTTGTACAAGTGTGTACAAGGATGTACAAGTTTGTACAAGGGTGTACAAGTGTGTACGATAAATAAAAGTGTGTACAAGTGTGTACAAGGCTGTACAAGTGTGTACAAGGCTGTACAAGTGTGTACAAGTTTGTACAAGGGTGTACAAGGTTGTACAAGTGTGTACAAGGTTGTACAATTGTGTACAAGGCTGTACAATTTTGTACAAGGCTGTACAAGTGTGTACAAGGCTGTACAAGTGTGTACAAGGTTGTACAATTGTGTACAAGGCTGTACAATTGTGTACAAGGTTGTACAAGTGTGTACAAGGTTGTACAAGTGTGTACAAGGTTGTACAATTGTGTACAAGGCTGTACAAGTGTGTACAAGGTTGTACAAGTGTGTACAAGGTTGTACAAGTGTGTACAAGGTTGTACAATTGTGTGTCAGGTTGTACAAGTGTGTACAAGGTTGTACAAGTGTGTACAAGGGTGTACAATCGTGTACAAGGATGTACAAGTTTGTACAAGTTTGTACAAGTTTGTACAAGGTTGTACAAGTGTGTACAAGGATGTACAAGTTTGTACAAGGGAGTACAAGTTTGTACAAGATTGTACAAGTGTGTACTGGGTTGTACAAGTGTGTACAAGATTGTATAAGTTTGTACAAGGTTTTACAAGTGTGTACAAGGGTGTACAAGTGTGTACAAATGTGTACAAGTTTTACAAGGTTGTACAAGTGTGTACAAGGTTGTACAAGTTGTGTACAATGTTGTACATGTGTGTACAAGGGTGTACAAGTTTTTACAAGGCTGTACAAGTGTGTACAAGGTTGTACAAGGTTGTACAAGGCTGTACAAGTGTGTACAAGGTTGTACAAGTTTGTACAAGTGTGTACAAGGGTGTACAAGTTTTTACAAGGTTGTACAAGTGTGTACAAGGTTGTACAAGTGTGTACAAGGCTGTACAATTGTGTACAAGGTTGTACAAGTGTGTACAAGGTTGTACAAGTGTGTACAAGGTTGTACAATTGTGTACAAGGCTGTACAAGTGTGTACAAGGTTGTACAAGTGTGTACAAGGCTGTACAATTGTGTACAAGGTTGTACAAGTGTGTACAAGGTTGTACAAGTGTGTACAAGGTTGTACAATTGTGTACAAGGCTGTACAAGTGTGTTCAAGGTTGTACAAGTGTGTACAAGGTTGTACAAGTGTGTACAAGGGTGTACAATTGTGTACAAGGATGTTCAAGTGTGTACAAGGTTGTACAAGTGTGTACAAGGATGTACAAGTTTGTACAAGGGCTGTACAAGTGTGAACGATGTGTAAAAGTTTGTACAAGGGTGTACAAGTTTGTACAAGTGTGTACAAGGTTGTACAATTGTGTACAAGGTTGTACAAGTGTGTACAAGGTTGTACAAGTGTGTACAAGGTTGTACAAGTGTGTACAAGGTTGTACAAGTGTGTACAAGGTTGTACAAGTGTGTACAAGGTTGTACAAGTGTGTACAAGGTTGTACAAGTGTGTACAAGGGTGTACAAGTGTGTACAAGGTTGTACAAGTTTTTACAAGGTTGTACAAGTGTGTACAAGGGTGTAAAATCGTGTACAAGGATGTACAAGTTTGTACAAGTGTGTACAAGGATGTACAAGTTTGTACAAGGGTGTACAAGTGTGTACGATAAGTAAAAGTGTGTACAAGGGTGTACAAGGTTGTACAAGTGTGTACAAGGTTGTACAATTGTGTACAAGGCTGTACAACTGTGTACAAGGTTGTACAATTGTGTACAAGGATGTACAAGTGTGTACAAGGTTGTACAAGTGTGTACAAGGTTGTACAAGTGTGTACAAGGATGTACAAGTTTGTACAAGGGTGTACAAGTGTGTACGATGTATAAAAGTTTGTACAAGGGTGTACAAGGTTGTACAAGTGTGTACAAGGTTGTACAATTGTGTACAAGGCTGTACAATTTTGTACAAGGCTGTACAAGTGTGTACAAGGCTGTACAAGTGTGTACAAGGTTGTACAATTGTGTACAAGGCTGTACAATTGTGTACAAGGTTGTACAAGTGTGTACAAGGTTGTACAAGTGTGTACAAGGTTGTACAATTGTGTACAAGGCTGTACAAGTGTGTACAAGGTTGTACAAGTGTGTACAAGGTTGTACAAGTGTGTACAAGGTTGTACAATTGTGTGTCAGGTTGTACAAGTGTGTACAAGGTTGTACAAGTGTGTACAAGGGTGTACAATCGTGTACAAGGATGTACAAGTTTGTACAAGTTTGTACAAGTTTGTACAAGGTTGTACAAGTGTGTACAAGGATGTACAAGTTTGTACAAGGGAGTACAAGTTTGTACAAGATTGTACAAGTGTGTACTGGGTTGTACAAGTGTGTACAAGATTGTATAAGTTTGTACAAGGTTGTACAAGTGTGTACAAGGGTGTACAAGTGTGTACAAATGTGTACAAGTTTTACAAGGTTGTACAAGTGTGTACAAGTTTGTACAAGTTGTGTACAAGGTTGTACATGTGTGTACAAGGGTGTACAAGTTTTTACAAGGCTGTACAAGTGTGTACAAGGTTGTACAAGGTTGTACAAGGCTGTACAAGTGTGTACAAGGTTGTACAAGGTTGTACAAGTGTGTACAAGGGTGTACAAGTTTTTACAAGGTTGTACAAGTGTGTACAAGGTTGTACAAGTGTGTACAAGGCTGTACAATTGTGTACAAGGTTGTACAAGTGTGTACAAGGTTGTACAAGTGTGTACAAGGTTGTACAATTGTGTACAAGGCTGTACAAGTGTGTACAAGGTTGTACAAGTGTGTACAAGGTTGTACAATTGTGTACAAGGCTGTACAAGTGTGTACAAGGTTGTACAAGTGTGTACAAGGCTGTACAATTGTGTACAAGGTTGTACAATTGTGTACAAGGTTGTACAAGTGTGTACAAGGTTGTACAAGTGTGTACAAGGTTGTACAATTGTGTACAAGGCTGTACAAGTGTGTTCAAGGTTGTACAAGTGTGTACAAGGTTGTACAAGTGTGTACAAGGGTGTACAATTGTGTACAAGGATGTTCAAGTGTGTACAAGGTTGTACAAGTGTGTACAAGGATGTACAACTTTGTACAAGGGCTGTACAAGTGTGTACGATGTGTAAAAGTTTGTACAAGGGTGTACAAGTTTGTACAAGTGTGTACAAGGTTGTACAATTGTGTACAAGGCTGTACAAGTGTTTACAAGGTTGTACAATTTTGTACAAGGCTGTACAAGTGTGTACAAGGTTGTACAAGTGTGTACAAGGCTGTACAAGTGTGTACAAGGTTGTACAATTGTGTACAAGGCTGTACAAGTGTGTACAAGGTTGTACAATTGTGTACAAGGCTGTACAAGTGTGTACAAGGTTGTACAAGTGTGTACAAGGTTGTAAAAGTGTGTACAAGGTTGTAAAATTGTGTACAAGGTTGTACAAGTGTGTACAAGGTTGTACAAGTGTGTACAAGGGTGTACAAGTGTGTACAAGGTTGTACAAGTGTGTACAAGGGTGTACAAGTGTGTACAAGGTTGTACAAGTGTGTACAAGGTTGTACAAGTGTGTACAAGCTTTTACAAGTGTGTACAAGGGTGTACAAGTGTGTACAAGTTTGTACAAGTTTGTACAAGGTTGTACAAGTGTGTACAAGGTTATACAATTGTGTACAAGGTTGTACAAGTGTGTACAAGGTTGTACAAGTGTGTACAAGCTTTTACAAGTGTGTACAAGGGTGTACAAGTGTGTACAAGTTTGTACAAGTTTGTACAAGGTTGTACAAGTGTGTACAAGGTTGTACAAGTGTGTACAAGGTTGTACAAGTGTGTACAAGGTTGTACAAGTGTGTACAAGGTTGTACAAGTGTGTACAAGTTTTTAAATTGTGTACATGGGTGTACAATTGTGTACAAGGCTGTACAAGTGTGTACAAGGTTGTACAAGTGTGTACAAGGTTGTAACAGGGGGTACAAGTTTGTACAAGTGTGTACAAGGTTGTACAAGTGTGTACAAGGGTGTACAGGTTTGTACAATGTTGTACAAGTGTACAAGTTTGTACAAGGTTGTACAAGTGTGTACAAGGGTGTACAAGTGTGTACAAGGGTGCACAAGTGTGTACAAGGGTGTACAATCGTGTACAAGCTTGTACAAGTGTGTACAAGGGTGTACAGGTTTGTACAAGGTTGTACAAATGTGTACAAGGGTGTACAAATGTGTACAAGGATGAAAAGGTTGTACAAGTTTGTACAAGTTTGTACAAGGTTGTACAAGTGTGTACAAGGTTGTACAAGTGTGTACAAGGTTGTACAAGTGTGTACAACTTGTACAAGTGTGTACAAGCTTGTACAAGTGTGTACAAGCTTGTACAAGTGTGTACAAGTGTGTACAAGGTTGTACAAGTGTGTACAAGGTTGTACAAGTGTGTACAAGGTTGTACAAGTGTGTACAAGGTTGTACAAGTGTGTACAAGGGTGTACAAGTGTGTACAAGGTTGTACAAGTTTTTACAAGGTTGTACAAGTGTGTACAAGGGTGTAAAATCGTGTACAAGGATGTACAAGTTTGTACAAGTGTGTACAAGGATGTACAAGTTTGTACAAGGGTGTACAAGTGTGTACGATAAGTAAAAGTGTGTACAAGGGTGTACAAGGTTGTACAAGTGTGTACAAGGTTGTACAATTGTGTACAAGGCTGTACAACTGTGTACAAGGTTGTACAAGTGTGTACAAGGTTGTACAATTATGTACAAGGCTGTACAACTGTGTACAAGGTTGTACAATTGTGTACAAGGATGTACAAGTGTGTACAAGGTTGTACAAGTGTGTACAAGGTTGTACAAGTGTGTACAAGGATGTAAAAGTTTGTACAAGGGTGTACAAGTGTGTACGATGTGTAAAAGTTTGTACAAGGGTGTACAAGGTTGTACAAGTGTGTACAAGGTTGTACAATTGTGTACAAGGCTGTACAATTTTGTACAAGGCTGTACAAGTGTGTACAAGGCTGTACAAGTGTGTACAAGGTTGTACAATTGTGTACAAGGCTGTACAATTGTGTACAAGGTTGTACAAGTGTGTACAAGGTTGTACAAGTGTGTACAAGGTTGTACAATTGTGTACAAGGCTGTACAAGTGTGTACAAGGTTGTACAAGTGTGTACAAGGTTGTACAAGTGTGTACAAGGTTGTACAATTGTGTGTCAGGTTGTACAAGTGTGTACAAGGTTGTACAAGTGTGTACAAGGGTGTAAAATCGTGTACAAGGATGTACAAGTTTGTACAAGTGTGTACAAGGATGTACAAGTTTGTACAAGGGTGTACAAGTGTGTACGATAAGTAAAAGTGTGTACAAGGGTGTACAAGGTTGTACAAGTGTGTACAAGGTTGTACAATTGTGTACAAGGCTGTACAACTGTGTACAAGGTTGTACAATTGTGTACAAGGATGTACAAGTGTGTACAAGGTTGTACAAGTGTGTACAAGGTTGTACAAGTGTGTACAAGGATGTACAAGTTTGTACAAGGGTGTACAAGTGTGTACGATGTGTAAAAGTTTGTACAAGGGTGTACAAGGTTGTACAAGTGTGTACAAGGTTGTACAATTGTGTACAAGGCTGTACAATTTTGTACAAGGCTGTACAAGTGTGTACAAGGCTGTACAAGTGTGTACAAGGTTGTACAATTGTGTACAAGGCTGTACAATTGTGTACAAGGTTGTACAAGTGTGTACAAGGTTGTACAAGTGTGTACAAGGTTGTACAATTGTGTACAAGGCTGTACAAGTGTGTACAAGGTTGTACAAGTGTGTACAAGGTTGTACAAGTGTGTACAAGGTTGTACAATTGTGTGTCAGGTTGTACAAGTGTGTACAAGGTTGTACAAGTGTGTACAAGGGTGTACAATCGTGTACAAGGATGTACAAGTTTGTACAAGTTTGTACAAGTTTGTACAAGGTTGTACAAGTGTGTACAAGGATGTACAAGTTTGTACAAGGGAGTACAAGTTTGTACAAGATTGTACAAGTGTGTACTGGGTTGTACAAGTGTGTACAAGATTGTATAAGTTTGTACAAGGTTGTACAAGTGTGTACAAGGGTGTACAAGTGTGTACAAATGTGTACAAGTTTTACAAGGTTGTACAAGTGTGTACAAGTTTGTACAAGTTGTGTACAAGGTTGTACATGTGTGTACAAGGGTGTACAAGTTTTTACAAGGCTGTACAAGTGTGTACAAGGTTGTACAAGGTTGTACAAGGCTGTACAAGTGTGTACAAGGTTGTACAAGGTTGTACAAGTGTGTACAAGGGTGTACAAGTTTTTACAAGGTTGTACAAGTGTGTACAAGGTTGTACAAGTGTGTACAAGGCTGTACAATTGTGTACAAGGTTGTACAAGTGTGTACAAGGTTGTACAAGTGTGTACAAGGTTGTACAATTGTGTACAAGGCTGTACAAGTGTGTACAAGGTTGTACAAGTGTGTACAAGGCTGTACAATTGTGTACAAGGTTGTACAATTGTGTACAAGGTTGTACAAGTGTGTACAAGGTTGTACAAGTGTGTACAAGGTTGTACAATTGTGTACAAGGCTGTACAAGTGTGTTCAAGGTTGTACAAGTGTGTACAAGGTTGTACAAGTGTGTACAAGGGTGTACAATTGTGTACAAGGATGTTCAAGTGTGTACAAGGTTGTACAAGTGTGTACAAGGATGTACAAGTTTGTACAAGGGCTGTACAAGTGTGTACGATGTGTAAAAGTTTGTACAAGGGTGTACAAGTTTGTACAAGTGTGTACAAGGTTGTACAATTGTGTACAAGGCTGTACAAGTGTTTACAAGGTTGTACAATTTTGTACAAGGCTGTACAAGTGTGTACAAGGTTGTACAAGTGTGTACAAGGCTGTACAAGTGTGTACAAGGTTGTACAATTGTGTACAAGGCTGTACAAGTGTGTACAAGGTTGTACAAGTGTGTACAAGGTTGTAAAAGTGTGTACAAGGTTGTACAATTGTGTACAAGGTTGTACAAGTGTGTACAAGGTTGTACAAGTGTGTACAAGGGTGTACAAGTGTGTACAAGGTTGTACAAGTGTGTACAAGGTTGTACAAGTGTGTACAAGCTTTTACAAGTGTGTACAAGGGTGTACAAGTGTGTACAAGTTTGTACAAGTTTGTACAAGGTTGTACAAGTGTGTACAAGGTTATACAATTGTGTACAAGGTTGTACAAGTGTGTACAAGGTTGTACAAGTGTGTACAAGCTTTTACAAGTGTGTACAAGGGTGTACAAGTGTGTACAAGTTTGTACAAGTTTGTACAAGGTTGTACAAGTGTGTACAAGGTTGTACAAGTGTGTACAAGGTTGTACAAGTGTGTACAAGGTTGTACAAGTGTGTACAAGGTTGTACAAGTGTGTACAAGTTTTTAAATTGTGTACATGGGTGTACAATTGTGTACAAGGCTGTACAAGTGTGTACAAGGTTGTACAAGTGTGTACAAGGTTGTAACAGGGGGTACAAGTTTGTACAAGTGTGTACAAGGTTGTACAAGTGTGTACAAGGGTGTACAGGTTTGTACAATGTTGTACAAGTGTACAAGTTTGTACAAGGTTGTACAAGTGTGTACAAGGGTGTACAAGTGTGTACAAGGGTGCACAAGTGTGTACAAGGGTGTACAATCGTGTACAAGCTTGTACAAGTGTGTACAAGGGTGTACAGGTTTGTACAAGGTTGTACAAATGTGTACAAGGGTGTACAAATGTGTACAAGGATGAAAAGGTTGTACAAGTTTGTACAAGTTTGTACAAGGTTGTACAAGTGTGTACAAGGTTGTACAAGTGTGTACAAGGTTGTACAAGTGTGTACAACTTGTACAAGTGTGTACAAGCTTGTACAAGTGTGTACAAGCTTGTACAAGTGTGTACAAGTGTGTACAAGGTTGTACAAGTGTGTACAAGGTTGTACAAGTTTGTACAAGGTTGTACAAGTGTGTACAAGTTTGTACAAGTGTGTACAAGCTTGTACAAGTGTGTACAAGGGTGTACAGGTTTGTACAAGGTTGTACAAGTGTGTACAAGGTTGTACAAGTGTGTACAAGGTTGTACAAGTGTGTACAAGGTTGTACAAGTGTGTACAAGGTTGTACAAGTGTGTACAAGGGTGTACAAGTGTGTACAAGGTTGTACAAGTGTGTACAAGGGTGTAAAATCGTGTACAAGGATGTACAAGTTTGTACAAGTGTGTACAAGGATGTACAAGTTTGTACAAGGGTGTACAAGTGTGTACGATAAGTAAAAGTGTGTACAAGGGTGTACAAGGTTGTACAAGTGTGTACAAGGTTGTACAATTGTGTACAAGGCTGTACAACTGTGTACAAGGTTGTACAAGTGTGTACAAGGTTGTACAATTATGTACAAGGCTGTACAACTGTGAACAAGGTTGTACAATTGTGTACAAGGATGTACAAGTGTGTACAAGGTTGTACAAGTGTGTACGATGTGTAAAAGTTTGTACAAGGGTGTACAAGGTTGTACAAGTGTGTACAAGGTTGTACAGTTGTGTACAAGGCTGTACAATTTTGTACAAGGCTGTACAAGTGTGTACAAGGCTGTACAAGTGTGTACAAGGTTGTACAATTGTGTACAAGGCTGTACAATTGTGTACAAGGTTGTACAAGTGTGTACAAGGTTGTACAAGTGTGTACAAGGTTGTACAATTGTGTACAAGGCTGTACAAGTGTGTACAAGGTTGTACAAGTGTGTACAAGGTTGTACAAGTGTGTACAAGGTTGTACAATTGTGTGTCAGGTTGTACAAGTGTGTACAAGGTTGTACAAGTGTGTACAAGGGTGTACAATCGTGTACAAGGATGTACAAGTTTGTACAAGTTTGTACAAGTTTGTACAAGGTTGTACAAGTGTGTACAAGGATGTACAAGTTTGTACAAGGGAGTACAAGTTTGTACAAGATTGTACAAGTGTGTACTGGGTTGTACAAGTGTGTACAAGATTGTATAAGTTTGTACAAGGTTGTACAAGTGTGTACAAGGGTGTACAAGTGTGTACAAATGTGTACAAGTTTTACAAGGTTGTACAAGTGTGTACAAGGTTGTACAAGTTGTGTACAAGGTTGTACATGTGTGTACAAGGGTGTACAAGTTTTTACAAGGCTGTACAAGTGTGTACAAGGTTGTACAAGGTTGTACAAGGCTGTACAAGTGTGTACAAGGTTGTACAAGGTTGTACAAGTGTGTACAAGGGTGTACAAGTTTTTACAAGGTTGTACAAGTGTGTACAAGGTTGTACAAGTGTGTACAAGGCTGTACAAGTGTGTACAAGGTTGTACAAGTGTGTACAAGGCTGTACAATGTGTACAAGGTTGTACAAGTGTGTACAAGGTTGTACAAGTGTGTACAAGGTTGTACAATTGTGTACAAGGCTGTACAAGTGTGTTCAAGGTTGTACAAGTGTGTACAAGGTTGTACAAGTGTGTACAAGGGTGTACAATTGTGTACAAGGATGTAAAAGTGTGTACAAGGTTGTACAAGTGTGTACAAGGATGTACAAGTTTGTACAAGGGCTGTACAAGTGTGTACGATGTGTAAAAGTTTGTACAAGGGTGTACAAGTTTGTACAAGTGTGTACAAGGTTGTACAATTGTGTACAAGGCTGTACAAGTGTGTACAAGGTTGTACAATTTTGTACAAGGCTGTACAAGTGTGTACAAGGTTGTACAAGTGTGTACAAGGCTCTACAATTGTGTACAAGGTTGTACAAGTGTGTACAAGGTTGTACAAGTGTGTACAAGGTTGTACAATTGTGTACAAGGCTGTACAAGTGTGTACAAGGTTGTACAATTGTGTACAAGGCTGTACAAGTGTGTAAAAGGTTGTACAAGTGTGTACAAGGTTGTACAAGTGTGTACAAGGTTGTACAAGTATGTACAAGGTTGTACAAGTGTGTACAAGGTTGTACAAGTGTGTACGAGGTTGTACAATTGTGTACAAGGTTGTACAAGTGTGTACAAGGTTGTACAATTGTGTACAAGGCTGTACAAGTGTGTACAAGGTTGTACAAGGTTGTACAAGTGTGTACAAGGGTGTACAAGTTTTAACAAGGTTGTACAAGTGTGTACAAGGTTGTACAAGTGTGTACAAGGCTGTACAATTGTGTACAAGGTTGTACAAGTGTGTACAAGGTTGTACAAGTGTGTACAAGGTTGTACAATTGTGTACAAGGCTGTACAAGTGTGTACAAGGTTGTACAAGTGTGTACAAGGGTGTACAATCGTGTACAAGGATGTACAAGTTTGTACAAGATTGTACAAGTGTGTACTGGGTTGTACAAGTGTGTACAAGATTGTATAAGTTTGTACAAGGTTGTACAAGTGTGTACAAGGGTGTACAAGTGTGTACAAATGTGTACAAGTGTGTACAGGGGTGTACAAGTTTGTACAAGGGTGTACAAGTTTTACAAGGTTGTACAAGTGTGTACAAGGTTGTACAAGTTGTGTACTGGGTTGTACAAGTGTGTACAAGATTGTATAAGTTTGTACAAGGTTGTACAAGTGTGTACAAGGGTGTACAAGTGTGTACAAATGTGTACAAGTGTGTACAGGGGTGTACAAGTTTGTACAAGGGTGTACAAGTTTTACAAGGTTGTACAAGTGTGTACAAGGTTGTACAAGTTGTGTACAAGGTTATACATGTGTGTACAAGGGTGTACAAGTGTGTACAAGGTTGTACAAGTGTGTACAAGCTTGTACAAGTGTGTACAAGGGTGTACAAGTGTGTACAAGGTTGTACAAGTTTTCACAAGGTTGTACAAGTGTGTACAAGGCGGTAAAATCGTGTACAAGGATGTACAAGTTTGTACAAGTTTGTACAAGGTTGTACAAGTGTGTACAAGGATGTACAAGTTTGTACAAGGGTGTACAAGTGTGTACGATAAGTAAAAGTGTGTACAAGGGTGTACAAGGTTGTACAAGTGTGTACAAGGTTGTACAATTGTGTACAAGGCTGTACAAGTGTGTACAAGGTTGTACAATTGTGTATAAGGCTGTACAAGTGTGTACAAGATTGTACAAGTGTGTACAAGGTTGTACAAGTGTGTACAAGGATGTACAAGTTTGTACAAGGATGTACAAGTGTGTACGATGTGTAAAAGTTTGTACAAGGGTGTACAAGGTTGTTCAAGTGTGTACAAGGTTGTACAATTGTGTACAAGGCTGTACAAGTGTGTACAAGGTTTTACAATTTTGTACAAGGCTGTACAAGTGTGTACAAGGTTGTACAAGTGTGTACAAGGCTGTACAATTGTGTACAAGGTTGTACAAGTGTGTACAAGGTTGTACAAGTGTGTACAAGGTTGTACAATTGTGTACAAGGCTGTACAAGTGTGTACAAGGTTGTACAAGTGTTTACAAGGTTGTACAAGTGTGTACAAGGTTGTACAAGTGTTTACAAGGTTGTACAAGTGTGTACAAGGTTGTACAAGTGTGTACAAGGTTGTACAAGTGTGTACAAGGTTGTACAATTGTGTATCAGGTTGTACAAGTGTGTACAAGGTTGTACAAGTGTGTACAAGGTTGTACTATCGTGTACAAGGATGTACAAGTTTGTACAAGTTTGTACAAGTTTGTACAAGTTTGTACAAGTTTGTACAAGGTTTTACAAGTGTGTACAAGGATGTACAAGTTTGTACAAGGGTGCACAAGTGTGTACAAGGGTGTACAACTTGTACCTTGTACACACTTGTACAGCCTTGTACACAATTGTACAACCTTGTACACAGTTGTACAGCCTTGTACACAATTGTACAACCTTGTACACACTTGTACAACCTTGTACACCCTTGTACACACTTTTACTTATCGTAAACACTTGTACACCCTTGTACAAACTTGTACATCCTTGTACACACTTGTACAACCTTGTACAAACTTGTACAAACTTGTACATCCTTGTACACGATTTTACACCCTTGTACACACTTGTACAACCTTGTAAAAACTTGTACAACCTTGTACACACTTGTACAGCCTTGTACACACTTGTAAAACCTTGTACACACTTGTACAACCTTGTACACACTTGTACAACCTTGTACACACTTGTACAACCTTGTACACACTTGTACAACCTTGTACACACTTGTACAACCTTGTACACACTTGTACAACCTTGTACACACTTGTACAACCTTGTACACACTTGTACAACCTTGTACACACTTGTAAAACCTTGTACACTCTTGTACAACCTTGTACACACTTGTACAACCTTGTACACACTTGTACAACCTTGTACAACCTTGTACACACTTGTACAACCATGTAAAAACTTGTACAACCTTGTACACACTTGTACACCCTTGTACACACTTGTACAAGCTTGTACACACTTGTACAACCTTGTACACACTTGTACACCCTTGTACACACTTGTACAAGCTTGTACACACTTGTACAACCTTGTACACACTTGTACACCCTTGTACACACTTGTACATGCTTGTACACACTTGTACAAGCTTGTATACACTTGTACACCTTTGTTCAAACTTGTGCACCCTTGTACACTTTTGTACACCCTTGTACACATTTGTACAACCTTGTACAAACTTGTACACACTTGTACAAACTTGTACACACTTGTACAACCTTGTACAAACTTGTACAACCTTGTACACACTTGTACAAGCTTGTACACACTTGTACAAGTTGTACACACTTGTACAACCTTGTACACACTTGTACAACCTTGTACACACTTGTACAACCTTGTACACACTTGTACAACCTTGTACACAATTGTAAAACCTTGTACACACTTGTACAACCTTTTACAAACTTGTACACACCTGTACAAACTTTTACATCCTTGTACACATTTGTACACTCTTGTACACACTTGTACAACCTTGTACAACCTTGTACAAACCTGTACACCCTTGTACACACTTGTACAAGCTTGTACACGATTGTACACCCTTGTACACACTTGTGCACCCTTGTACAAACTTGTACATCCTTGTACACACTTGTACAACCTTGTACAAACTTGTACAAACTTGTACAAACTTGTACAAACTTGTACATCCTTGTACACGATTGTACACCCTTGTACACACTTGTACAACCTTGTACACACTTGTACAACCTGATACACAATTGTACAACCTTGTACACACTTGTACAACCTTGTACACACTTGTACAACCTTGTACACACTTGTACAACCTTGTACACACTTGTACAACCTTGTACACACTTGTACAACCTTGTACACACTTGTACAGCCTTGTACACAATTGTACAACCTTGTACACACTTGTACAACCTTGAAAACACTTGTACAACCTTGTACACAATTGTACAGCCTTGTACACACTTGTACAACCTTGTACACACTTGTACAGCCTTGTACAAAATTGTACAACCTTGTACACACTTGTACAGCCTTGTACACAATTGTACAACCTTGTACACACTTGTACAACCTTGTACACCCTTGTACAAACTTTTACACATCGTACACACTTGTACACCCTTGTACAAACTTGTACATCCTTGTACACACTTGTACAACCTTGTACACACTTGTACAATCTTGTACACACTTGTACAGCCTTGTACACAATTGTACAATCTTGTACACACTTGTACAGCCTTGTACACAATTGTACAACCTTGTACACACTTGTACAACCTTGTACACCCTTGTACACACTTTTACTTATCGTACACATTTGTACAACCTTGTACAAACTTGTACACACTTGTACAAACTTGTACACACTTGTACAACCTTGTACAAACTTGTACAACCTTGTACACACTTGTACAAGCTTGTACACACTTGTACAAGTTGTACACACTTGTACAACCTTGTACACACTTGTACAACCTTGAACACACTTGTACAACCTTGTACACAATTGTAAAACCTTGTACACACTTGTACAACCTTGTACAAACTTGTACAAACTTGTACAAACTTTTACATCCTTGTACACATTTGTACACCCTTGTACACACTTGTACAACCTTGTACAACCTTGTACAAACCTGTACACCCTTGTACACACTTGTACAAGCTTGTACACGATTGTACACCCTTGTACACACTTGTGCACCCTTGTACAAACTTGTACATCCTTGTACACACTTGTACAAACTTGTACAAACTTGTACAAACTTGTACAAACTTGTACAAACTTGTACAACCTTGTACACGATTGTACACCCTTGTACACACTTGTAAAACCTTGTACACACTTGTACAACCTGATACACAATTGTACAACCTTGTACACACTTGTACAACCTTGTACACACTTGTACAACCTTGTACACACTTGTACAACCTTGTACACACTTGTACAACCTTGTACACACTTGTACAGCCTTGTACACAATTGTACAACCTTGTACACACTTGTACAACCTTGTACACACTTGTACAACCTTGTACACAATTGTACAGCCTTGTACACACTTGTACAACCTTGTACACACTTGTACAGCCTTGTACACAATTGTACAACCTTGTACACACTTGTACACATTTGTACACCCTTGTACAAACTTTTACACATCGTACACACTTGTACACCCTTGTACAAACTTGTACAACCTTGTACACACTTGTACAACCTTGTACACAATTGTACAGCCTTATACACACTTGTACAGAATTGTACACACTTGTACAGCCTTGTACAAAATTGTACAACCTTGTACACACTTGTACAGCCTTGTACACAATTGTACAACCTTGTACACACTTGTACAACCTTGTACACCCTTGTACAAACTTTTACACATCGTACACACTTGTACACCCTTGTACAAACTTGTACATCCTTGTACACACTTGTACAACCTTGTACACACTTGTACAATCTTGTACACACTTGTACAGCCTTGTACACAATTGTACAACCTTGTACACACATTTGTACAACCTTGTACACACATTTGTACAGCATTGTACACAATTGTACAACCTCGTACACACTTGTACAACCTTGTACACCTTTGTACACACTTTTACTTATCGTACACATTTGTACAACCTTGTACAAACTTGTACACACTTGTACAACCTTGTACAAACTTGTACAACCTTGTACACACTTGTACAAGCTTGTACACACTTGTACAAGTTGTACACACTTGTACAACCTTGTACACATTTGTACAACCTTGTACACACTTGTACAACCTTGTACACAATTGTAAAACCTTGTACACACTTGTACAAACTTGTACACAATTGTACAACCTTGTACACACTTGTACAACCTGACACACAATTGTACAACCTTGTACACACTTGTACAGACTTGTACAAACTTGTACAACCTTGGACACACTTGTACAACCTTGTACACACTTGTACAACCTTGTACACACTTGTACAACCTTGTACACACTTGTACAGCCTTGTACACAATTGTACAACCTTGTACACACTTGTACAACCTTGTACACACTTGTACAACCTTGTACACAATTGTACAGCCTTGTAGACAATTGTACAACCTTGTACACACTTGTACAGCCTTGTACAAAATTGTACAGCCTTGTACACAATTGTACAACCTTGTACACACTTGTACAACCTTGTACACCCTTGTACAAACTTTTACACATCGTACACACTTGTACACCCTTGTACAAACTTGTACATCCTTGTACACACTTGTACAACCTTGTACACACTTGTACAACCTTGTACACACTTGTACAGCCTTGTACACAATTGTACAACCTTGTACACAGTTGTACAGCCTTGTACACAATTGTACAACCTTGTACATACTTGTACAACCTTGTACACCCTTGTACAAACTTTTACACATCGTACACACTTGTACACCCTTGTACAAACTTGTACATCCTTGTACACACTTGTACAACCTTGTACACACTTGTACAACCTTGTACACACTTGTACAGCCTTGTACACAATTGTACAACCTTGTACACACTTGTACAACCTTGTACACACTTGTACAGCCTTGTACACACTTGTACAGCCTTGTACAAAATTGTACAGCCTTGTACACAATTGTACAACCTTGTACACACTTGTACAACCTTGTACACCCTTGTACAAACTTTAACACATCGTACACACTTGTACACCCTTGTACAAACTTGTACATCCTTGTACACACTTGTACAACCTTGTACACACTTGTACAACCTTGTACACACTTGTACAGCCTTGTACACAATTGTACAACCTTGTACACAGTTGTACAGCCTTGTACCCAATTGTACAACCTTGTACACACTTGTACAACCTTGTACACCCTTGTACACACTTTTACTTATCGTACAGACTTGTACACCCTTGTACAAACTTGTACATCCTTGTACACACTTGTACAACCTTGTACAAACTTGTACAAACTTGTACATCCTTGTACACGATTTTACACCCTTGTACACACTTGTACAACCTTGTACACACTTGTACAACCTTGTACACACTTGTACAGCCTTGTACACAATTGTACAACCTTGTACACACTTGTACAGCCTTGTACACACTTGTACAGCCTTGTACAAAATTGTACAGCCTTGTACACAATTGTACAACCTTGTACACACTTGTACAACCTTGTACACCCTTGTACAAACTTTTACACATCGTACACACTTGTACACCCTTGTACAAACTTGTACATCCTTGTACACACTTGTACAACCTTGTACACACTTGTACAACCTTGTACACACTTGTACAGCCTTGTACACAATTGTACAACCTTGTACACAGTTGTACAGCCTTGTACACAATTGTACAACCTTGTACACACTTGTACAACCTTGTACACCCTTGTACACACTTTTACTTATCGTAAACACTTGTACACCCTTGTACAAACTTGTACATCCTTGTACACACTTGTACAACCTTGTACAAACTTGTACAAACTTGTACATCCTTGTACACGATTTTACACCCTTGTACACACATGTACAACCTTGTAAAAACTTGTACAACCTTGTACACACTTGTACACCCTTGTACACACTTGTACAACCTTGTACACAATTGTACAATCTTGTACACACTTGTACAACCTTGTACACACTTGTACAACCTTGTACACACTTGTACAACCTTGTACACACTTGTACAACCTTGTACACACTTGTACAACCTTGTACACACTTGTACAACCTTGTACACACTTGTAAAACCTTGTACACTCTTGTACAACCTTGTACACACTTGTACAACCTTGTACACACTTGTACAACCTTGTACAACCTTGTACACACTTGTACAACCATGTAAAAACTTGTACAAAATTGTACACACTTGTACACCCTTGTACACACTTGTACAAGCTTGTACACACTTGTACAACCTTGTACACACTTGTACACCCTTGTACACACTTGTACAAGCTTGTACACACTTGTACAACCTTGTACACACTTGTACACCCTTGTACACACTTGTACAACCTTGTACAAACCTGTACACCCTTGTACACACTTGTACATGCTTGTACACACTTGTACAAGCTTGTATACACTTGTACACCTTTGTTCAAACTTGTGCACCCTTGTACACTTTTGTACACCCTTGTACACATTTGTACAACCTTGTACAAACTTGTACACACTTGTACAAACTTGTACACACTTGTACAACCTTGTACAAACTTGTACAACCTTGTACACACTTGTACAAGCTTGTACACACTTGTACAAGTTGTACACACTTGTACAACCTTGTACACACTTGTACAACCTTGTACACACTTGTACAACCTTGTACACACTTGTACAACCTTGTACACAATTGTAAAACCTTGTACACACTTGTACAACCTTTTACAAACTTGTACACACCTGTACAAACTTTTACATCCTTGTACACATTTGTACACTCTTGTACACACTTGTACAACCTTGTACAAACCTGTACACCCTTGTACACACTTGTACAAGCTTGTACACGATTGTACACCCTTGTACACACTTGTGCACCCTTGTACAAACTTGTACATCCTTGTACACACTTGTACAACCTTGTACAAACTTGTACAAACTTGTACAAACTTGTACAAACTTGTACATCCTTGTACACGATTGTACACCCTTGTACACACTTGTACAACCTTGTACACACTTGTACAACCTGATACACAATTGTACAACCTTGTACACACTTGTACAACCTTGTACACACTTGTACAGCCTTGTACACACTTGTACAACCTTGTACACACTTGTACAGCCTTGTACAAAATTGTACAACCTTGTACACACTTGTACAGCCTTGTACACAATTTTACAACCTTGTACACACTTGTACAACCTTGTACACCCTTGTACAAACTTTTACACATCGTACACACTTGTACACCCTTGTACAAACTTGTACATCCTTGTACACACTTGTACAACCTTGTACACACTTGTACAATCTTGTACACACTTGTACAGCCTTGTACACAATTGTACAACCTTGTACACACTTGTACAGCCTTGTACACAATTGTACAACCTTGTACACACTTGTACAACCTTGTACACCCTTGTACACACTTTTACTTATCGTACACATTTGTACAACCTTGTACAAACTTGTACACACTTGTACAAACTTGTACACACTTGTACAACCTTGTACAAACTTGTACAACCTTGTACACACTTGTACAAGCTTGTACACACTTGTACAAGTTGTACACACTTGTACAACCTTGTACACACTTGTACAACCTTGTACACACTTGTACAACCTTGTACACAATTGTAAAACCTTGTACACACTTGTACAACCTTGTACAAACTTGTACAAACTTGTACAAACTTTTACATCCTTGTACACATTTGTACACCCTTGTACACACTTGTACAACCTTGTACAACCTTGTACAAACCTGTACACCCTTGTACACACTTGTACAAGCTTGTACACGATTGTACACCCTTGTACACACTTGTGCAGCCTTGTACAAACTTGTACATCCTTGTACACACTTGTACAAACCTTGTACAAACTTGTACAAACTTGTACAAACTTGTACAAACTTGTACATCCTTGTACACGATTGTACACCCTTGTACACACTTGTAAAACCTTGTACACACTTGTACAACCTGATACACAATTGTACAACCTTGTACACACTTGTACAACCTTGTACACACTTGTACAACCTTGTACACACTTGTACAACCTTGTACACACTTGTACAACCTTGTACACACTTGTACAGCCTTGTACACAATTGTACAACCTTGTACACACTTGTACAACCTTGTACACACTTGTACAACCTTGTACACAATTGTACAGCCTTGTACACACTTGTACAACCTTGTACACACTTGTACAGCCCTGTACACAATTGTACAACCTTGTACACACTTGTACAACCTTGTACACCCTTGTACAAACTTGTACACATCGTACACACTTGTACACCCTTGTACAAACTTGTACATCCTTGTACACGATTGTACACCCTTGTACACACTTGTAAAACCTTGTACACACTTGTACAACCTGATACACAATTGTACAACCTTGTACACACTTGTACAACCTTGTACAAACTTGTACATCCTTGTACACACTTGTACAACCTTGTACACACTTGTACAACCTTGTACACACTTGTACAGCCTTGTACACAATTTTACAACCTTGTACACAGTTGTACAGCCTTGTACACAATTGTACAACCTTGTACACACTTGTACAACCTTGTACACCCTTGTACACACTTTTACTTATCGTACAGACTTGTACACCCTTGTACAAACTTGTACATCCTTGTACACACTTGTACAACCTTGTACAAACTTGTACAAACTTGTACATCCTTGTACACGATTTTACACCCTTGTACACACTTGTACAACCTTGTACACACTTGTACAACCTTGTACACACTTGTACAGCCTTGTACACAATTGTACAACCTTGTACACACTTGTACAACCTTGTACACACTTGTACAACCTTGTACACAATTGTACAGCCTTGTACACAATT
>NW_026543600.1:0-22697 GCF_028750875.1 Macrosteles quadrilineatus
AAATTATCTTAATGAGAGAAGGTTTGACAATGGAAATCAAACAAAGAAAAAGTGCACTTAACATTATATATTTTTAAGATATTTACATAAGTTTAAATTACAATTTATACAGTTGTTAGTCATGAGGACCATCTCTTATCAAAACCGGATAAAAATTACTCAATATTATATACATACTGGACGGACACACACACACACATAATATATATAATCATATAAATATAAATATAAATATAATATATATAAGTTTACTAGCTAGTTAGTAGTGCTAGTTCGGATCAGTTTGACATCGTTCCTAGTCAACAAGCGATCTGCTTCTTTTTGTGATTTAATTTCTCTGTGTATGAGTTTTGATGGCCTGGCCTCACACTGAAATATAAAAGGCAGAAATATAAAAGTTTAATAATTCAAAATAAAATAAAAATACTAAATGTACTCAAACTTTTCCCCACTTTAACCTAAGTTAACATACATTTGCATATACACACCGTATATATATATATATATATATATATATATATATATATATATATATATATATATATATATGTATCAATTTGAACGAATGGTGTTTTTGACTTCTGGGGACATCAAAATGAAAAATATCTGAAAAAAGACAATTCTTGAACCTCTAAAGTACATTCTTGCAAATTATTAATCAAGTAAAAATATCATAAAAAATGCTTACCAAACATCGAGCAACAAGTTTTCGTTTCTAGGAACTTCCTCTTAAGGGGGAAATTTCCCATTTTCTTTCCTGTAAGGGAAAACAATTCTGCAACTTCGTCCACTAATGTTGCTTTTAGGATATTAATCATAAAAATGTGCATCTTTTCCTCCAAGTGTAGACACTTTCACCTTAAAATAAAAAGTATCAGTTACTTGATGAAACATTCTAGTAGGCCTATCCATTTTAATGTTAAGCTTACCAAATCTATTTAATTTTTAATTGTAAGGGTAACTTCTGCAAAAAAATTTAAATCCTACCCTAGTATCCAGGCTTTAGCGAAGAAAGAATTGATGGAATCTCATTTAGAATAAATGGCATCACACAACTGACACTGACACAGTCTTTCGTCCTCTAATTTGCATAAAATGACTTTTTTGCAATACAATTGAATGAAAACACAGAATAATTTATATATTTTTAAATCGACTTTTCAATATTCAATCATATTATCATAAAAAATAGGGAGCATTTCTAAAAAAAAATAAAAATTTTGAGTACGGTAATTTTTAAACTAAGTTTAAAAGATTTAATGTGGGTGAGAAAGGTTCAACACTGTAACATTTTTAGAAAAAATAAAATAAAAATTGTAAGAGAAGTATCTCATGTTAAGCCATTATCACGCTCCCTACCGACCACTCTACACTGTAACTGAGGGGTGAGTATGGTCGGTAGCTAATGTGTTAATAGAAACAATACATATAAAAGTTAGGTTTTAAACACTACCTATACTTACAAAGGATTTTTTGAAGAATTCTTCTTCTAATTTTACTTCAAATTCTTCAAACTCCCCAATCGTCTTTATTGGCAAAAACTTTAACATATCTTCGTTATATTGTGTGCCAATAATCTGATTTGCGTTTAAATTATTAATCCTTTGGTTGATTTGGTCGACCTTTTCACTCAGCGAGGCAATCATTCCAATCATGTGGTTCATTTTATCCATCACTGAAACACAAAAATAGTCTTAGAACTTTGAACCAAGTATTGAACACAGATAAATAAAATTTGTTCTATTAACCACCGTTTGAGTAAATGCATTAGACTCGCAGTACCGTGATCCGGTAGATATAGGCCTAGAACCGTGATACTACCGGATAAGTTAAAATGCCGGATTACTGGAATGTTAACAATAAAAACACTTTAAATTCACTTTTAAAAAACACGTTTCCGAAAATTGGGAAATAGGAAACCTCTATTGCCGTGATCGGACTACATAGTAAAAATTATAAAAAATCTAATTAAATTAAAATTTTAATTTTAGGGCAAGCATACGCACAAAATATTTGTTTATAAAATAGTTTATACAAAAAGTTTAATAATTCAAAATAAAATAAAAATACTAAATGTACTCAAACTTTTCCCCACTTTAACCTAAGTTAACATACATTTGCATATACACACCTTAATCATCCTAAGTACATCTGAATATGTCTCCTTTTTTGTCCGGAAGCAGGCAGAATACCAAAGGAACGTATACGTCGTTTACATAGCCGTGGAGGGTAAACAACTGCGTGATATATTTAGGAGCGTACTCGAACGTGCCATCCATAAATATTACTCACTGTCAGTTAAACCTTGAAGATTAGTGTCACAAGAGAAAATAGAAACACGCGCCTCCTTGTCATTGACTAGTAAAAACAGTTCGTCCTTGAGGTCCTTATGTAGATCTTGTCCAATGCCTGTTGTACTTCTTCTAGAGACTTTGGTAATTTAGGCATATGGCGTAGTCTTTCCTTTTGAACGCTAGTTAGTAGTGCTAGTTCGGATCAGTTTGACATCGTTCCTAGTCAACAAGCGATCTGCTTCTTTTTGTGATTTAATTTCTCTGTGTATTAGTTTTGATGGCCTGGCCTCACACTGAAATCAATTGATTAGTTGATATATTACAGAAAAAGTAATGAATATTATGCATTATCTATGGTAAAAATTATTTAAAAAATTATAGTTAATTTAGTATCGTTATTTTGAAGTTTAAAGGAAAACATAGCTCATGGTGAAGATAAATTATTAGAGTTGTTCATTTTGTAAACAATATCAAGGACATAGTTATAATCGGTAAACTCTTTATACATTAAAACATAGTTTCAGTTATTCCATCAAATTAAATACTTTGACTTACGATATCGAGTTCCAGCTCTAGGTCGTCGATATCTAGTGCTGGTGCCTGTACGAGTGCTGGTGCCTGTACGAGTGATGGTGCCGGTGCCTGTGCCCGTGCCTGTGCGGGTGCTGGTGCCGGTGCCTGTTCGGGTGCTGGTCCCGGTTCCTGTGCCGGTGCCTGTGCCTGTGCGGATGCTGGTCCCGGTTCCTGTGCCGGTGCCGGTGCCTGTTCGGGTGCTGGTCCCGGTGCCTGTGCCGGTGCGGGTGCTGGTGCCTGTGCCTGTTCGGGTGCTGGTCCCGGTTCCTGTGCCGGTGCCTGTGCCTGTTCGGGTGCTGGTCCCGGTTCCTGTGCCGGTGCCGGTGCCTGTTCGGGTGCTGGTCCCGGTGCCTGTGCCTGTGCGGGTGCTGGTTTGACCAGTGGCTCATCTTCCACCTGGTTTAGGCATGACCGCGACCTCGTCCTAACCCTCTTCCTCCTCTTCCTCTTCGGTCTCTCCCTCTGTGGCCTCTTTCTTCTTGAGGAATTTCTCTAGGCTGCCCACCATTTTCTGACAGAATAAATAAAATGTACACCACAAGTATTTTCACGTCATAGTTAATTACCGTACCTGAGCAAATGTTTTTTGTGACCAATAATTTTTATGTCATTGACACAAAAAAAAATAATATGTCAGAGAACATAATATACAAGGTGACCACAAAGTCTTGGCCGGATAAAAAACCACACGTATATAAAAAATGTTATTTTAACCTAACTCGAGTAAGCTATGCAATATCCACATAAGCAAAACTAACATCAACAAAAAAAATTACAGAGGTTAGTTGGTAGATTAAAAACATTTGTCTGTAATTAGACACAATCGTGTATCTATATCTATAAAAGGGGAACTATAGATGTGTGTATACCTATATGTATATACGTTACGGACTCCGAAACCGCTCGACAGATTGTAAGGAAACTTTCAGGCATTATTTCGTTATCTTTCAAGGATGGTTCGAGTGAAGTTTGGTGCAGATCCGTCAAAAGGGCTCTGCCCCAGAGGGTTTTAAGTGGGCCAATGTCAGACTTTTTGATCTACAATGTTTACAAATAAATATAATTCAAAAGCAGATGTTTACTTTCACCTCAGAGTAATAAAACAAAACTTTTTGTTTTATTACTCTAAGCTTTCACCAACTGTTTTGTAGGTTTGAATAATCATAACATTCTGTATTAGCAATAGTCATGATTTGAAATTGTGCCACAGTGTTTCTACAGAGTGCAGCACAGAAAACTATTTTACTTTTGAATACTGTAAGTCCAAATGTATTAAACCCCAATCGCAGCACACCTGTGCACTTAACAACGTTTAAATTCTTCAATGTTGAATATTAAAACATAAAAACCTTTATCAAAGTATTATAAACAATAAAAGGGATGACTTTTTTGTAATTTATGACAACAGCTAATTTGCAACCTAAAGGTGAGTGAGCGTAGCGAACGAACATCAACCTAGAGGCGAGTTAGCGTAGCGAACGAGCTAGCCTGAAAACAAGTGAGCGCAGCGAACGAGCTCCAACCTAAAGGTGAGTACGCGTAGCGAACGAACTTCAACCAGGACGTGATTGAGCCATGCGAATACTTTTGACGTTAAACGGAGCAAAGCCCGCGGGTATAGCTAGTCATTGATAATACTTAACTACAATCACTAAAATATAATTATCACACCAATAATATACATATTTCTGAACTAACAGCAATATAATGTAACAACTTGCGAACGGAAACGAGGATTAAGTGAGCAACACAGCTGATGGTTGCATGAGACGATAGTTGGTCCAGCTATTAGTCCCGAACACTACGTTTAAATAAAAGTATGCAATTTTATCTCCAAATAAAATCTTACACAACAGATTTATCTTGTTTTTCTTTATTTTTCACAAATAATATCAAGCAAATGTAATATGTAAGTAAAATTGTTCTCACCACCCCTCCCGCGACCTCTTTCACGCCCACGAGTTGGTGCATTTAAGTGATTAGGAATGGCAGGATCATCAACATTTTCTTCATCTACAGAAAACATTGACAAGAAATGACCTTCAAAGTTCAAAATATGTGTACAGTTGTTGCAATGAAATTGATAACTCACAAATTTTTATCAATAGGTGAGTAGGAGATTAACTCGTTCACAAGAGCCTAAACTAAATAATACAAATCCACATCAGTTGTAAATAACACGTGGGTTTCGTTTATATTGTTCTTACATTTGTAATAAACTATACCTAGCCAGGCTTCTCCCCCCCCCTTGTACGTATGTTACTTATTGTGTCAATATTTACCTTCCACCATCTCTAGCCCACGGTTCATTCTTCTTTCAACTTTCACGGGTCCTTCCTTCCTATCCCACGCCCCCTGTTCCTGGGTTGTATGCCCATATCTAGGATTGCCGGATCTGTAAATGGAGCGTTGTTTACAATATTAATTCTTTAATATAATCACACTGTACAACCGTTATTAAGTTCCAGAATATATATTCCAGTAAGAGAATGAGAAAGAATTTACCTATTTTATTCTAAAAAAAGTTTTCCATTTTCCTTGTTATGGTGTTTCTAAGTCAGAATTACTATCCACAATTTCTGGTTAGTGATGCATTATGCTCCCTACCAACGGTGCAAAGTTTCATCTAACTTATAATATATGTTGTAAAATTGAAAGAACTACCACAATTGTAGGTAAACGATACTCATCACGGCCTAGAGTCAAAAATAAAAATTAAATCACCCAATTATCGTTAAATGTACGATGAGAAAATGGGATATACAATCTTTCAACCATAAAATATTGACTCACCGAAGTTAGGTGGTCCCTGCGGCGGTGGCCCGAAGTCCTCGTCATCCTCTCCTTCCTCACTGTCAACGCCAGGAGTGACAATGGCATCGTTGACCGATTGGCTTGTTCGCATCAAGAAATCAAATATGGAAGAAAATCCTTGACAGAGGCCATCCGTAGCACTTGCAATTAATCTATCTTGTGCCACATAGGCCGGTCTTCCAGTTCCCACATCGATCGCACGCCTGGTGTATAGTTGCCTGTACGAATGTTCTAGTCTTTTTAGGGTTTCTGAATTTTTTAACATCGTAATTTGTTTGTATTGACACTGTACCGATTTCGTCGTATAAACAACGAATTAACGTGTAGCAGACGCAAACAAATAGTCAGCTGGTCAATTACCCACAATTCCAACCAAAGTGGTAGGGATAGAACGAGCCGCCAGCAACGAGTGTATCAGTGTCTGTCGTTCCCTTGTCCTTGTACTAGTCGGTGAACCTTCGCGTCGTGCAAATTAAATTCATTTCGCGGTGTTGGTCGGACAATCTTAAATTTCCTCAAAATAGTTTAGCCTATATCCCGAAGGGATATAATTGCAACGCGGTTGGGAATTATAATCAGTTTTGTAAGTCAAAAAGTGTTAAAAAAACGTTCGTTTTTACCGGCCAACGCTAATCCGCCATTTGGAAATTTCACGTTCGTCACACGAGTTCAAATTGATGGCGTTTTTATTTAGTATACCAGCTAGTTACAATTCCTCATCCCTATCCTTCAAATTGTGTCAGTGTTCATTGTGGGTGCCCGAAATTGTAAGTAGTTAGTGTTATTTATTGTTATATCTTAGAATTCAGTAAGTCGCACATGGTAAATTTTCCTGTTGTATTTTGTTACTACATGTTAAAATAAGCACATGTTTCTAGGTTCAAGCTCAAAGTTCTGATCTTTATATCCATTTATAACGTAATAATCTGTACCATTTATTAAGCTGTGATGATCCAATAGTATTAAGAATAAATAGATGAAAATGTTTTTGTAGGGACATTTACAACATGTGCTATTTTCAAATGTTAAACTTTATTTGGATTCCGAATGTTACTTTTAAAAGTCGAGGATGTTGTTCCATGACGACCAACTCTCTAACTGATCTTGACTTAAAAGGGCAACTTTTGTGATCGAGCCCACTAAAGAGCAATGTCCACTTACGAATAAGCTCTTTAATAACCTCGATGACTTGAAATGGGGAAGGCTGTAATGTGTGTGTGTTGTATGCTGTTAAGAGGGCTTTTCTAGCTCTTGCACTCTGACACTCTTCATACCAATCCTCAGGCCCACTACTTCTGATTTATGCAGACCATATTTCGGAAGCATTCCAAATAAGAATGGCCACGTATATGGAAATTCATCTCAACGCTATCGAGTCTTTTTACATGTTTTACATGATGAACCAGATAGTGAATTATTCTCAACATGGTCTAGTTTTTATTTTGTCCACCACATCAGTCGCAGAATCTATCTAGCTCTTTGGCTTTTGGGTCCAATTCGGTCATAACGAAATAAAAAAAAATGAAGCTACTTCATGTGCTCCTTCCTTTACTACTGTTTCGTCGTAAACATTGTAAGATTCATTCGACGATACGACATGTATTTTAAACATGCAAATTTCAGTTATTTTATTATAACTTTATTTTAGTGAGCTGGCGTCTGTAATACACATCGTTTGTCTTTATGTCTGGGACCGGCAAGTTGTTTTGTTGTTGTTTTTTTTTGTTTTAACGAATTTCCCTATAGGGAAGTAGCTATTACCGTAGGTGGCACGGTAAGACCTAGGCCTGGGACCGATTTACTTTTTCATATTTTGTCCACCACATCAGTCGCAGAATCTATCTAGCTCTTTGGCTTTTGGGTCCAATTCGGTCATAACGAAATGAAAAAAAATGAAGCTACTTCATGTGCTCCTTCCTTTACTACTGTTTCGTCGTAAACATTGTAAGACTCATTCGACGATACGACATGTATTTTAAACATGCAAATTTCAGTTATTTTTATAACTTTATTTTAGTGAGCTGGCGTCTGTAATACACATTGTTTGTCTTTATGTCTGGGACTGGCAAGTTGTTTTGTTGTTGTTTTTTTTGTTTGTTTTTTTTATCCATAAAAAATTAAGCTACTTCATGTGCTCCTTCCTTTACTACTGTTTCGTCGTAAACATTGTAAGATTCATTCGACGATACGACATGTATTTTAAACATGCAAATTTCAGTTATTTTATTATAACTTTATTTTAGTGAGCTGGCGTCTGTAATACACATCGTTTGTCTTTATGTCTGGGACCGGCAAGTTGTTTTGTTGTTGTTTTTTTTTTGTTTTAACGAATTTCCCTATAGGGAAGTAGCTATTACCGTAGGTGGCACGGTAAGACCTAGGCCTGGGACCGATTTACTTTTTCATATTTTGTCCACCACATCAGTCGCAGAATCTATCTAGCTCTTTGGCTTTTGGGTCCAATTCGGTCATAACGAAATGAAAAAAATGAAGCTACTTCATGTGCTCCTTCCTTTACTACTGTTTCGTCGTAAACATTGTAAGACTCATTCGACGATACGACATGTATTTTAAACATGCAAATTTCAGTTATTTTTATAACTTTATTTTAGTGAGCTGGCGTCTGTAATACACATCGTTTGTCTTTATGTCTGGGACTGGCAAGTTGTTTTGTTGTTGTTTTTTTTTGTTTGTTTTTTTTATCCATAAAAAATTAAGCTACTTCATGTGCTCCTTCCTTTACTACTGTTTCGTCGTAAACATTGTAAGATTCATTCGACGATACGACATGTATTTTAAACATGCAAATTTCAGTTATTTTATTATAACTTTATTTTAGTGAGCTGGCGTCTGTAATACACATCGTTTGTCTTTATGTCTGGGACCGGCAAGTTGTTTTGTTGTTGTATTTTTTTTGTTTTAGCGAATTTCCCTATAGGGAAGTAGCTATTACCGTAGGTGGCACAATAAGACCTAGGCACGGGACCGATTTACTTTTTCATTTTGATGTCCCTAGAGGCCAAAAACACTTTTCGTTCAAATTTTTATATATATATATATATACGTCCGTGAACGCGATAACTTAAGTATTTTTTGTCCGATTAGTATATCAAAGTGTTTTGGTACGGCTAATGGTCATGGAGAAAATTCTAAAAATTGTCAATTTCAAATTCCCATGTTATTCTTATGGAGATTATTGTAAAATGTTGTAGTTTGCTTGTTTATGGATATATTTTGATCAAACTTGGCAAATTTATTTATTTTATACTAAGCTATTAATATTTTACTAAAAATAAACTTTATTAGTTTCCTTGTAGCAGCAAACCTAGGTACTCATTAAACCTTATGTTATTTAAATAGATTTAATTGAAAATAAATTCAGACAAATGGAAATTCGCTTAGTCGGCAGGTTTGCTGCGGCGGGGGTATTTTTTATCCATAGTTATACTTTATTTGTTTTATATTTTTGACTGCTCAGTCTTGATTGTTTCTTCCTGACGTAAAACATGTCAGCTTTGGTTAAATGAAGTTTGTTTTCTATTGATAGCTTTTTAAATTTATCTTCCGGTGTACTTTTTTCCTCCTTGATAATTGTTTAACCCTGTCTGTATAGCTTTCACCTCTGCCATGTAAGAATCACAGTTGCTACACGTGCTATGCGTGGATATCCAACTCCTAAACTAAAGTTTTCGTTGAAAACTTGCCTATATCGTTCTTAAAAAAGTATTCATAATATATTGGAAATAACTAAAAATCTTTAAAACAAGACCAATAACTGACTTTTGACTTGGGCTACTTTATTATCTAGAATGTACAGCTGTATTTTTCATACCCGCTTCTTAACATTATGCATGTTGAGACACTAAATATTATGTATTCTAATCAATGTCCATGATCCTAAATCCTAAATACACTGCTCAATGCAAGAGGGTGCTAATTTCACCGGCGAATAACGAGCTCTGCTTATCCTAACTTTAGGATTTTTCCCCACAGAACACCACTCTTAATTTACTGTAATCATGTCTAAGATACGATATTTAGTAATTTGTACCAAATGTATACTTATCATAAAAACTTTCTCAAAATTATGTAATACAGTCCTTTAATACCCCTTCAACATCTGCGCTACTTTCTGGTTCCCCATTGATTTTCGTAGATGTGACGAACTTGGACATGACGATCTTGGTGCACACGCTTGCTGGCATTGCTGTCACTGTCATCTTGCAAATTAATTACAAATATTACTCTTATATCATCAACTGCTGCCAGTAGATATAATATGATGGTTTTACCTCACTTTCGGCGTTTTAGAGGCACTTTTAGGGCACTTTTTATAGGGGAAAAATGAGAAAAATTAGTGGCTCATTTTTTTGGCCACTTTTTTAAAGACCCAGCTCTCGACCTATACACCCCTATATAAACTTTCTACTTTTTTAATACTAAAAAACACGTCTGGAATATGGCTCATTTTTTTTGGCCACTTTTTTTAAGACCCGGCTCTCGTCCAATACAAGCCCATACAAATGTTCAAACTCCATTAAAATTTCAAATCCACATCCATTCCTATGTATATTCTCAAAATCATGCGAGGTTTGTGCGTGAACTCGGGCACGCTTATGGCTATGCGTAAACTATGCCCGACTCAAATGAATGACTGTGAGTGTAACCTAATGACCCCAATCAAAAACAATTGTCAACATTCTCTGTCTGTCTGGCGCCAGTCTGTCTGGGGCAGGTTTAGACAATTACCAAATATGTTTGATTGATTGACCTCAATTATTCAATTGTTCAATTTCAGTTTGTTCAATTTCCATTGTTAAGTTCTAAATTAATTTAGACAATTTTGTGGTATATAAGGGGGGCATTCTATGGAATCATCACTCACTCTTCCACCTGGATCTTCTTGTTTTGGTAAGTCTTTGACATCTAAGCTAGACTATTGTAATATGTTGTCGCGTGTCGGGTCATGGGATCAATTGGTGACGTAATTGATGCTTGTACTCGTACTCTGTATTTCTTTTAACTTAGGAGTGTAGCTAATTTCCCGAGTCCATTTTTAAAAACTTAGCTGAATTGAGTCACTAAGGAACTTGTAAAAAATGTATATAAGTCTATTTTTAAACACTTAGAGTATTTTGAACAGTCACCAAGGAACTTAAAATGTATATAAATCTATTTTTAAACACTTAGAGTATTTTGAACAGTCACTAAGGAACTTAAAATGTATATAAGTCTATTTTTAAAAACTTAGCCAAATTCACTCACGGGGGGACTTTGAGTCAAAAGTTTGCACAAGTTATTATTTCAAAACTTAGCCAAACTTCACTCACCGGGGGACTTTGATTCAAAATGTGTACAAGTTATTATTTAAAAACTTAGCCGAATTATACTCACTATATAATTTTGTCAAGTCCCTTTTAACATAGGTAACATAGTCTTCTCTATAACTAACACTCACTCTGTATATATGTAGACTCAGCAATCTGAATTGCTAAAAAGTATTTTTATTTAAGATTTTGGATTTAGTTTTGATTTAGAAAATTACAATTGCCAAATCTTATTGTATGAAATTGTTTTGAATATTAAAATTTAAAATTCTGATTTAAATTATTATTTCCCATTAATTGAAATTGTCTAAAATGTAATTTCCACCAATTGTTTTTTTAGTTACATGTCAACTGTGTGCTGCTTCTCTATCCAAAAAAGTAACTTATTTTGTTATTACTATTTTTAAGCGAGTCAAAAATATATACAAGTTATTATTTAAAAACTTAGCCAAATTCACTCACCGGGGGACTTTGAGTCAATAGTGTGCACAAGTTATTATTTAAAAACTTAGCCAAATTCACTCACGGGGGGACTTTGAGTCAATAGTGTGCACAAGTTATTATTTAAAAACTTAGCCAAATTCACTCACGGGGGGACTTCAAATCAAAAGTGTGTACATGTTATTTTTTTAAACTTAGCCAAATTTACTCACCGGGGGACTTTGAGTCAATATTGTGCATAAGTTATTATTTAAAAACTTATCCAAATTCACTCACGGGGGGGACTTTGAGTCAAAAATGTACATACAAGTTATTATTTAAAAACTTAGCCGAATTATACTCACTATATAATTTTGTCAAGTCCCCTTTAAAATAGGTATTACTCACTCTGTATATATGTAGACTCAGCAATCTGAATTGCTAAAAAGTATTTTTTATTTAAGATTTTGGATTTAGTTTTGATTTAGAAAATTACAATTGCCAAATCTTATTGTATGAGATTGTTTTGAATATTAAAATATAAAATTCTGATTCAAATTATTATTTCTCATTAATTGAAATTGTCAAAATATAATTTCTACTGTATAGAAGATGCCAACCTAGTTTTTTAGTTACATATATAAAAATGAAGACTACATGTCAACATTGTTTCGCATCCCTCTCTAAAAAAAGCAACCTTATTCGCCACTACAATTTAAAACATCAAATGAAGGTATGTAAACTGTGTGATTTAATCTGTGATAATAATGTGGCTCTAAAATCTCATATATTACAAAGTCACAAGACTTGTAATTTCTGTAAAAGAAATGTTGTTGGCCATTTTAAAAGACATGTAAATTCTTGTAACAAATGTCCATATACAATGATTAAATTTGTTGGTGAATCGATTAAAACTGAACTTAAAAGTACTCTTCAGTCTTGTCCTCTACCGATAAAATGGACTTTAGTAAGGAGAATCAAATTTATAAAATATACAATAGATCAAAATGGAAAATTAGTTAATGAGAAAGAATGTATTGCAGATTTCAGAAGCCTTACTATCCTTACCATTGAGAAGAGAGATTTAAAGCCTCAAATTGAAAATGCTCTTTTAAAGATTGACGCTTCCATGCACAAATATCAAGCGGAAGGTAGTGGATGGATATATGACCACACTAAATATTGGCAGTTGCACGTTTACAAGTACAAGCCCCTAACTCCAACGTCATATATCCCCACACCAAAAAGTATTCAATCAAAACATGCAGTTTTAAATATAAAGAATTCTGACAATAAATGCTTCCTTTGGTCAATTTTAGCAGCTTTATATCCAAGGAATGCAAAAAATGCTGAAAGGGTATCGAAATATGCACCCTATGAAAATCAGTTAAATATGACAAACATAAAATATCCCGTAAAAATATCTGACATAGATCAATTTGAAAAAAAGAATAATATAAGTGTTAATGTATTTGGAGTTGAAGACCAAAAATTTATATATCCATTAAAAACCACCAAACTAAATAGTAATACTCATATAGATTTATTATTATTACAAGAAGGTCGTAAATCACATTACTGTTTAATTCGTGATTTTGATAGGTTAATGTTTTACTCTACAAAACATAACAATAAGAAGTATTTTTGCAAGTTTTGTTTACAACATTTTTACACCAAAGATAAATTAGAACATCATATAACATATTGTAAAAACTTTGATGCACAAAGAGTGGAAATGTTTAAACAAGATACATTACAATTTAAAAACTATAAATATCAACTTAAAGCCCCATTTGTGATTTATGCAGATTTTGAGTGCTTTATAAACTCCAATATACATATTCCATCGGGATTTGCATTTGTAGTAGTAAAAGATTCTAAGATTATTTCTGAAGTGTTATATAGTGGTGCAAATGTTATGGATGTGTTTTTCGAAAGATTATTTGAGACTTATGATTTTATTAAAAGTCAAATGGCGATATATATTCCCCTTGTAATGACTCCTGAGCAAGAGGCATCTTTCCAAAACTCAACACATTGTCACATTTGCGAAAAGCCCCTATATTTTGATAGGGTACGAGAACATTGTCATTCAAATGGCCAATACCGTGGAGCTGCCCACAATGATTGTAATTTAAACTATAAAGTAACAAAGAAAATACCAGTATTCTTCCATAACTTGAAAAATTACGATGGACATTTAATAATGCAACACTTGGGAAAATATAATCGTAAATTAAATTGCATAGCCAAGGATATGGAAAAGTACATTTCATTCTCTGTTGATGATTTAGTATTTTTAGATTCCTATAACTTTCTGTCCCTTCCATTATACAAATTAGCTTCCAATTTAAATACATTTAGATTCATAGACAATCCACTACTACAACGTAAAGGCGTATTTCCTTATGAATACATGACAGGACCAGATAAGTTTGCAGAGTCTCTACCTCCAATTGAAAATTTTTACAGTACTTTAACTAAAGAACATATCTCTCCCATCGAATATGAACATGCAAAACATGTCTGGACCCATTTTAATATAAACAATTTACAAGAATATCATGATTTATATCTTAAAACAGATGTATTGCTACTGGCTGATGTGTTTGAGACATTTAGAGACCTGTGTTTAAAAGATTACAAACTTGACCCCGTACATATGTATTCACTTCCAGGACTAACATGGGAAGCCTGTCTTAGAATGACTGGTATAAAATTACAATTATTTCAAGATATTGACATGCATTTGTTCATAGAAAGTGCAATCAGAGGAGGAGTCAGTATGATTTCCACACGTTACGCTAAAGCCAATAATAGATATATGGGCGAACATTATGATCCCAATCAAGAAAGTGTGTATTTAATATATTTAGATTGTAACTCGCTATACTCCACAGCTATGTGTGAGACACTACCCGTGGATGGATTTCGTTGGACGAATGAGATAGACTACAAATACAATCAAAATGATGAGTTTGGATATATTTTAGAAGTTGATTTAAAATATGATAAAAGCTTACACGATTTACATAATGACTATCCATTAGCACCTGAGAAAATGAATGGCAAATTAATACCTAATTTAAATGACAAAACTAAATATATTTTACATTATAAAGCATTAAAAAAATATGAGGAATTGGGTTTAGTTGCTACAAAATACCGTAGAATTTTAAAATTTAGACAGTCCAAATGGCTTGCACCCTATATTAATTTTAATATTGAAAAACGCAAATGTGCTAAAAATGATTTTGAAAAAGACTTTTATAAATTGTTAAATAATAGTCTTTTTGGTCGAACAATTATGAACCAACGCAAGTTTCGTGATATATATCTCAAGGATGAGTCACTATTAACTAAATATGTCACTAATCCAAGGTTTGACTGTAGCAAAAAGTTCGATAACAATTTACATGCTATACATTTAAATAAATTAGTTGTAAAGTTTAATAAACCTATATATTTGGGAATGACCATTTTGGATATTAGTAAAGTAATAATGTATGATTTCCACTATAATTATATGTCAAAATTTAAGAATAAAAGATTTCTAATGACAGATACAGATTCTTTAATGTATTCTATAGTTACAGAGGATTTTTACAAGGAAATAGAATGTGACTTACACTATTTTGATACCTCTGGATATAGTAAAGACCATTTCTTATACTCTGATAAAAATAAAAAAGTCACAGGCAAGTTTAAAGACGAATTAGATGGTCATATTATGTATGAATATTGTGGTTTAAGACCAAAGTTATATTCTTATATTCCTCTAAAATGGTTATATGAAGAAGACAAACAAGCTTTAGAGGTGAAGAAAGCTAAAGGAGCTGATGGTGCTACAGTTAAACATCTCCTTAGACATCAACATTATTTGAACTGTCTTGCCACTGGGCAAGATTACTATGAGAATGTGACAAGAATTAAATCTACAAATCATCATCTTCAAACCTTAACTATGAATAAGAAAGTACTATCGTTTGACGATGACAAGAGGTTTATTCTGGAAGATGGTATCAATACTCTTGCACTTGGTCATTATAAAATTGATCAAACATAAATCTATATTTGCCATTATTCTTTAACCTTTCTTTGTCTATTACAAAAAAGCCATATTTGGTTTTATCCCAACATTGATGACAGAGATTTCTAAATTGGTTAAATGAAAAATCATTACCAACATGATTGTTATATACATGTTTTAAATTTAAATCATCTTGTTTAAATAATATTAGGAAATTTACATTATCACGTAAATGTCTATGTACTTTGCTGTAAGATTGACACAAGTAAAAACAGTTAATATTTTTATGTCGACCCATTGAAAAAAATTGTGTAATATTTTGACTATTTATGTCATCAAATACAACAACTGACTGTGATTTTACATCATTTGGTGTGATTTCACAGTCAGTAAACGTGTGTAATTTCACTTCATCACACAAACTAAATATTTCAATTATTTTTTTTTATTTTTCTTGTTCTAAAGATTTAGATATTAAATATAAGTTTGTAAATTTTAATCCTTCCTTTTTCACAATTAAATTGTAAATTACAACCGTCTTCCCACTTCCACTTGGACCACAAATAACACATCGAATATTGGTAGGAAATAGACCCAACTTCTTTGGTATATTTTCCTTAGTATGTACTATTTTAAATTTATGTTTTTGTTGAATAAAAGACATTTTTTATATAATAAAAATGGTGAAAAATAATAAGAAAACATGTAAAAAGGGCAAAGGTTTATTCTTAAAGCCTTACAGGGGTCGAGGGTTATTGAATACTCTTATAAATAATCTTCCATTTCCACTTCACATACCATCATGTCGGTACTGTGGACCTGGAACGAATATACGTCAAAATTTAGCCAAAAATGTACCTCCAAAAAATAAGCTAGACTCTTATTGTAAAGAGCATGACATATTCTACATGAATAATCCCGATACCGCTGCTCGGAACAAAGCAGACATGAGATTAGCAGACTTAGCTTGGACTAGAGTAACGGCAAATGACGCAAATCTTGCTGAAAGAGCTGCAGCTTATGCGGTGACAAATTTGATGAAGGCAAAAGCAAAAATGGGAATGGGATTAAAATTTAATAAAAAAGATGGACAACTACCAGCTGTTAGAGGCCGCAAAAGACGTGCCTCACTTCCGGGGGGTGTACCTAAAAAACGAGCTAAAAAATCTAACACCAAAAGTAAAAGAGTGCGGAATAGTTAATTTAGACAGTTCATCTGGCACACATTGGACAGCATATCGTAAAAATAAAGATATTGTAATTTATTTTGACCCATTTGGAATCCAACCTCCAAAAGAAGTAATTAAATATTTTGAGGGACATAAAATATTCTATACAACCAATCAAATACAAGATTTAAATAGTTCTATTTGTGGAATTTTATGTTTATCATTCATAAAAAATTTTTGTTTATAAAAATGGATTCATTTACTATAACATTTTCGGGTACAGAGTCAGAGCTAAAGTCAGTGTTCTTTCCTCCCATAGAATTAAATGATGATTATGTAATTGGATTAGTAGATTTTCAAAGTTATAATTCTATATTTAATGTTAAAAAACCTCTAAATACTTTAACATATTACAAAGTAGAGAAAATGACATTACCAAAAGGAGAGATCTCTGTCGATGATTTAAACCAGTTATTAAATGGTAAACTTAAAGTTATAATAGATAAAAATGGAGAAGCATTAATTAATACCAAAGTCAAACTTTTATTCAAAGGGCTTATTCCAAAATTAAATCAACTTAAAGGCAACAAATTAACCATTGAAGAAGGTGATGATGTTTTCTATTATGACCACAAAGCTCCAGTTACAATAGAAATTTCTGAAGGAACATATGAGGTGGTTGAGCTTGCAAAGGAAATTCAAAAGCAAATCCCAGACTTTTTCCTTACAGCTAATAATAAAACTATGAAAGCGACATTACTTTCTAGCCACGTGTTTGATTTTACAAAACCATGTTTAGGGTCTGTTTTATTGGGATTTAAAGGTGTTTCTACTCCTGGTGTTCAGTTTGAATCTACAAATAAAATAAACATTAATAATGTAAATGTGATTAGAGTAAAATGTAATATTGCAAACGGGTCCTATTTAAACGGAAACAAATCACACACCATACATAGCTTTTATCCAGAAGCTCCTCCTGGCTACAAAATTATTGAAGTTCCAAGAAATATTATATATTTTCCTGTAAATAAGAGAAGTTTAGATGTTGTCAGTATTACATTTGCCGATCAGCATGACAAGGCAATTGACTTTAATGGAGAAGAAACTACAATTACTTGTCATATAAAAAAGATATGAGAATTTATAAGAATTTATCTATAAGTGTACAAAATGCTAGGTTCCTACGATCAATAGGACTAAAGTTAAAATTTTCTATTAATAAAAATGGAAGATTTTCTAGACGTTACAGGGAAATCCCAATTCGACGATAGTGTGGTTAAAATTACAAATCACTCCTATGTTCCCCACAACACTTTGGCAATAAATAATTCCGATGAAATTCGAATATGTATTAATAATCAAGATTTGCTAACTCTCCCGTGTAGGAGTTATCTGTATATTAAGGGAGAAATTGAAAATCATGATAAAGGTCATTTTATAAATAATGCATTTGCATTCTTATTTGATGAAATTAGATATGAAGTCGCAGGTAAAGAAATAGACATTGTAAGAAACCCAGGAATTTCTAGTCTTATGAAAATATTGAGCTCTTACAATAAAACTACTAAATTGTCAAATGTGGCATTTGATTCTGACACGAATTTAAAAGAGTTCCATAAAAGTGGCAAGTTTAGTACTTGTTTGCCATTAGAACTGTTAATGGGTGTATTTGAGGATTTTAATAAGGTATTAGTAAATGTCAAACAAGAATTGGTGTTAAAAAGATCCAAAAATGATTTGAATTGTATATTAACAACCACTAGTGCTCCAGCAAGTGGTACTGCTGATATGATTCCTAAAATTACACTTAACTCAATTCAATGGGTGATGCCACATGTAATACCATCAGATGGGGAGAAGTTACAATTACAAAAGATGTTACTGCAAAATAAAAATTTGCAAATTGCATTTAGAAGCTTAGAGTTGCATGAACTTCCATCATATCCCAATACCACAAGACATACATGGTCAGTAAATACATCTTCAAGTTTGGAGAAGCCTAGGTATATTATATTTGGTTTCCAAACAGCTAGGGATAATAGTGCACGAAAAAGAACTGATGAATTTGATCACTGTAAGTTAAAAAATCTCAAAGTATTTCTAAACTCTGAATATTATCCTTATAGTGATTTAAATCTCGACTTTGAAAATGGAGATGTCTCTAAAGCTTATGAGATGTTTATGAGGTTTAGAGAGACTTACTATAATACTATCCCAGATCCTATGATTAGTAGGGCTGAGTTTATGAAGAAATATCCACTAATTGTAATAGACTGTTCTAGACAGAACGAAACAGTGAAGGAAGGAATTGTTGATATTAAATTAGAGATTGAAACTGCAGAAAATGTGCCAGCAAATACATCTGCATATTGTTTGATAATACATGATAAAGTGTTTGAGTACAATCCTTTGTCAAATGAGATAAATAAAATGTAAATAAAAGATGAAAAACATTCAACAAGAATTGGTTGACTCTGCAAATCAAATACGAGAGAAATATAGAGCTTTAAAACGTGGCAAGTTTCTAGAGGCTGAAGAGAGGTTCCAAACATTCCAACCTTTAATAGAGCCATTACAAGAATTAAAAAAAATCGCCAAAACAGAGAGGCCTCGAATGGAGATTCTCCCAATGACTCCATCTAGAATATCAATGATACCAAGATTACAACCATTACAACAATCTACTCCACAGAAATTAGATTTTGGTCTTTTAGCATCAGACTATTTAGGAAATTACCTCAGTAAAAGTAGTATGACAGACACTACATATGGTATTAGACGAGAAGCAAATAAATTTTTTATTGGAAATAAGGAAGTTGATATTGCCAATGATGATGTTACAATTGCAAATAAAACCTACAAGGGGACAAAAGGTTTGTGGCAATTGTTAACTTTAAAAGAACCTGAGGATTATACTCCGGCTGATTTGCAAAATTATAAAGAAATTTTGGAAGCTACAAATGGACATTTAAAGAGTTACAAAGATGGTGCACCAATTTCAAGTAATAGACATACTAAATATCTTAATATAATTAAACCTCTTTTTAAATCTGTTGGTGAAGGTTTGAGACAAGTGACTGGTAAGAAAATAGACTATATTTATTGGGATGATCCTAATGAGCTTGTAGATAGGTTAAGACTTCTTTGGCTAAGTCGCCAAGCCGGTAACTCAGGAGTGGATAATGAAATAGATTCCATTATTGAGGAATTGAGAGAAAGTGGAATTATTTATTAAATAAAAATATGTTTATAGATAAATTTTATCGTTTATATAATCCATATAATAAGCCTGCAGAACCCAGGACTAGTAGTGAACCTACTTTAAATTTACAAGACGATAGTTGGAATGGTTTAAACCGTAAACTTGGTAATGTTAAAGATGGGGAGTTTGTAGATGATGTATCAACTTTGGGACAGACATTAACTAGAAAAGGTGATGTCTTCTTACAAGGTAAAACTAAATATGAGTTTTTAGAATCCAAGAATAAAAATTGGAATGCTAAAAAACGGAAAATTACTAATGTGGAAAAGGGTGAAAGTTTAGATGATGTGCCCACTTTACAACAGACTTTAATACGAACAGCTGGTGGTACATTTGTACAAGACAATAATAATTATGAATTTTTAGAATCAGAGAATGGTATTTGGAATGCTAAGAAACGGAAAATTACTAATGTGGAAAAGGGTGAAAGTTTAGATGATGTGCCCACTTTACAACAGACTTTAATACGAAAAGAAGATGGTAAATTTGTACAAGACAATAATAATTATGAATTTTTAGAATCAGAGAATGGTGTTTGGAATGCGAAGAAACAGAAAATTAGTAATTTGATGGAAGGTACAGATAGTAAAGATGCTGTGAATGTTTCACAAGTTCCAAAAATGGAAGCAGGCTATTGGAGTTTTAATAGTAAAAGGTTAGTACGTGTTAAACCTGCCATTGATGACACTGACTGTGTTATAAAAGAACAGACTATAACTTTTGATAAAAAAGAAAAATGTTGGGATGCCAAAAAACAATTCATAAGAAATCTACCAGAGGGGGAACATTTGGATGATATTTGTCTAATGTCACAATCTATGCATTATGATGGATCAAAATTTGTATATGGAGAAAAAAAATTTAATTTGATGGAATATAATCCTGATTTATTAGTTGCTGACCCCACATCTTTGAGTGGATTTAAGTATATAGATAATAGACCATATATACCAGAAAACTATGTATTTAAAAGAATAGAAGATAATCTATTGATTGGGGCTAATGGTGATGTATTTAGAGTTACAGGAAAGGATGATGTTATAAAAAATGAATGAAATTGCATACGAACTTCATAAACCTGCAAGAAAGAATTTCATTAGAAGGTCTTTCAAAGTATTAGGTATAAATGAAACCGTACAAATAGATTTAATTGATATGCAAAACTATGCTAGAGAAAATTCTGGCAATAAATATATTTTAACTTTAATAGATACATTTTCTAAAAAAGCTTATGCTGCTCCACTAAAGAATAAGACAGGGTTAGTGGTTACAGAAGCCATTAAAACCATTCTACCAAAGGGGGTTAAAAACATTCAATCTGACAATGGAAAAGAATTTTTTAATCAATATTTTAGCAAACTAATGAAAAAATTAAATATTAATCACTATCACACATTTTCTACAACTAAGGCTGCAATTGTGGAGAGGTTTCAGAGAACTTTAAAGAATTGGTTATATAGGGAATTTAGTGCTCAGGGGAGTTATAAATGGTTGGATTTACTTCCAAAGTTAATTCGAAAATATAATAATAAAGTGCATAGATCTATAGGAATGAAGCCTAACCAAGTAAATGTTAAGAATAGTAAATATGTACATGAGAGGTTGACTTCTAAAGTAGAGCAAGTTAAAAAGCCAAGATATAAGGTAGGTGATAGCGTAAGGATTTCCAAGTATAAACATGTTTTTAGTAAAGGTTATACTCCAAATTGGACAGGGGAACTATTTACAATAGCAGAAGTTAAAAATACAAAGCCTGTGACTTATATCTTGAAAGATGAAAATGGCAATATAATCAGGGGAGGCTTCTATACAGAGGAGTTGTTAAAGACAAAGTATAAGGACATGTATTTGGTAGAGAAGATAATTAGGAGAAAGGGTGATTCGTTGTATGTCAAATGGCTTGGGTTCCCAAGTAGCCAGAACTCATGGATTTCCACTAAGGATGTCCAAGGGAGCGCGCCCGAGTTCGCGTGCCGAGAGCCGGGTGGCCAAAAAAAATGAGCCATATTCCAGACGTGTTTTTTAGTATTAAAAAAGTAGAAAGTTTATATAGGGGTGTATAGGTCGAGAGCTGGGTCTTTAAAAAAGTGGCCAAAAAAATGAGCCACTAATTTTTCTCATTTTTCCCCTATAAAAAGTGCCCTAAAAGTGCCTCTAAAACGCCGAATGTGAGGTAAAACCATCATATTATATCTACTGCTGCCTCGTTGACCATGTATCTGTCCTCAATGTTCCAAGCATGTTCGGATCTTTTTCTCCACTCTTCGGGTGTAATTAGGCCAATCTTTTCCTTTACGAGTTCAATGCAATCATTTAACGTTAATGTGGTGTTTTTTGAAGCGACATGATTTTTTAGGAGTGACCATATCATTTCTATGGGGTTAAGGTCTGGGTGGTAAGGTGGAAGTCGTAATACAGTGTGTTCTCGTCCTCGCCCTCTTCCTCCTCTTCCTCTTCGGCCTTGTCCTCTGTGACCTCTTCCTCCTTGAGGAATTTCTCTAGGCTGGTCCCTATTTTCTGACAGAATAAAGAAGCTGTACATCAGAAGTAATTGCACATCTTAGTTTATTACCGTACCTGGTATGAGTTATGAATAAATAAAATATTTTAAAAACCACTATGTATGATGTTGCTGTTCACCCCTCCTCCCCCCCTAGGATCAGGTCTCGCTTTTCAAACACTTGGCCAACAATCAAGACAGCGACTTCGTTAGTAGAAGGAGCATTGTAACGTAAACTGTGAGTATTAGAAGGCTTTTCGTCAGCACTGATAACTACCTAAAAATCGTGAACATCTTTGGGAACAGAC
>NW_026543601.1:0-22685 GCF_028750875.1 Macrosteles quadrilineatus
GATTTCTTGACATCCCCTGTTGGCTTGGTCAATAAATTTTCGGTTTGTTGATGCCACTAGGTTTACCCAATCGTCATGAACACACATGTCTCTGTTGTTTTTTCTTCTTCTTAATCTCTATGTGGCCAAAGTCTCGGTCACATTCGTTATAAGAGTGGCCAGGTACAAAGTAATGCTGGGTGACCGTCTCAATACCTGTGTTTCTTATGATGTGTAGCCAAAATTTTGATGTTAAGTGGCTTTTGTTTTGGCCACCGCAATCGTCAGCAAACGCCTCAATGTGTTTTATATAGCTAGGAAGGGTCTCAATAAATTTTAGAAGGCAGCTCATAATTTCTTAACATCGCCTGTTGGCTTGGTCTTCGTGCCACATATACATGTTTCCACTGCCGTCTTTTAGGTTATGTTTGTTAAGGTTACACGTACATAGTTGTCGCATTTAGTATGATAGAGTTCCTTACGTCAGGTGTACGCCAAAGACCTGTTGGCCGTAGCGCCGGCGCACAATGCTGCCTGCACGATTATTACGTCTGGCTGCGACGCATGCGCCTAGGATCATCGATCCAAACAAAACTGCCGCGACGCCCTCGGCAGTTTAGTTTTGAGTTCGTCTTTAGTCGCATTCGAATGACGGTTTTTACGAGTGGAGTGATTGAGAACTTGTGTCTTGTGTTTATTTGATTAGTAGTATGATACGAGCTTTTGTGGCGACTTAGTTACAACTTTAGTAAACAACTGTGAATTTATGAATATATTATTTAAACTTCGACATTTTAACTGATTTTTTTATATAATACCGTCCTTAAAAATTTTTTTTTCAGAATATATATTTCAGTACAGATATTTTATTTCCCAAATATTTTAAATATTATTAATACTTATTAATATTTTATTTATTAATATAATAAATGAAATATGTTTTATTTCGGGAGATATTATATTTCGTAAATAATAATAATAATATTATCTGATATTATTATATTATTCAAACCGAGATTAGTGGTATTTGTTTTTGAATTTTACAGGTTGTTTTGTAGAAATATTCGAAATTCCTTGGGTTCTCGCTAGTTAATTCCGAGCAAGAACCATAATTTCTACCCATTCAAAAATCTCCTTTGAAATAGTCTGTATTCCAACCACAGGACATCCATACCTTTATTGTTCCCTAAAATCGGTATTAGGGCGGTAATTTATATTTATCTTCTCAAAACGACGTGTCATAGAGGTTCCGAGTTGCCTCGTGATTTAAAAAAAGGCGTCTTATTTAGGCTGTTTTAATAGAAATAGTCGTATTATAGAGGTCCGTGAAGTTGGCGTACCCATATTAGCGTATCCACTTTTGATCATACCAATCGTTAGTTCATCGTTAGTTCTCGATAGTTCCCAAATTTTTTCGTTAGTTCTCAAAAAATAAAAAAGTTATAGCCGATTATAAGTGGGTACGCTAACTTCACACTTCCGGGTTCTAGCACGCGCCGTTTTCTGAGGAGAAATGTTTACATCTATATACCAATCGTTAGTTCTTCGTTAGTCCTTGATAGTTCCCAAATTTTTTCGTTAGTTCTCAAAAAATAAAAAAGTTATGAGGCATACAAAGTGGGTACGCTAACTTCACAATTGTACAATTTCCAGCGGGAACAGTTTTTTTACTATAAATGCCTATATCTATATACCAATCGTTAGTTCTTCGTTAGTTCTCGATAGTTCTCCAAAATTAACGTTAGTTCTCAAAAAATAAAAAAGTTACGAAGCACAAAAAGTGGGTACGCCAACTTCACAGTTATAGAATTTCCAGCGGGCACAGTTTTTTTACTATAAATGCCTATGTCTATATACCAATCGTTAGTTCTTCGTTAGTTCTCGATAGTTCTCCAATATTTACGTTAGTTCTCAAAAAATAAAAAAGTTAAGAGGCATACAAAGTGGGTACGCCAACTTCACAATTATAGAATTTCCAGCGGGCACAGTTTTTTTACTATAAATACCTATATCTATATACCAATCGTTAGTTCTTCGTTAGTTCTCGATAGTTCTCTAATATTTACGTTAGTTCTCAAAAAATAAAAAAGTTAAGAGGCATACAAAGTGGGTACGCTAACTTCACAATTGTACAATTTCCAGCGGGAACAGTTTTTTTACTATAAATGCCTATATCTATATACCAATCGTTAGTTCTTCGTTAGTTCTCGATAGTTCTCCAAAATTAACGTTAGTTCTCAAAAAAAAAAAAAGTTACGAAGCATAAAAAGTGGGTACGCCAACTTCACAGTTATAGAATTTCCAGCGGGCACAGTTTTTTTTTACTATAAATGCCTATATCTATATACCAATCGTTAGTTCTTCGTTAGTTCTCGATAGTTCTCCAATATTTACGTTAGTTCTCAAAAAATAAAAAAGTTAAGAGGCATACAAAGTGGGTACGCACACTTCACAATTATAGAATTTCCAGCGGGCACAGTTTCTTTACTATAAATACCTATATCTATATACCAATCGTTAGTTTGTCGTTAGTTCTCGATAGTTCTCCAATTTTTTCGTTAGTTCTCAAAAAATAAAAAAGTTATGAGGCATACAAAGTGGGTACGCTAACTTCACAATTGTACAATTTCCAGCGGGAACAGTTTTTTTTACTATAAATGCCTATATCTATATACCAATCGTTAGTTCTCGATAGTTCTCCAATATTTACGTTAGTTCTCAAAAAATAAAAAAGTTACGAAGCATAAAAAGTGGGTACGCCAACTTCACAATTATAGAATTTCCACCGGGCACAGTTTTCTAAATAAAAATGCTTATATTTATATACCAATCGTTAGTTCTTCGTTAGTTCTCGATAGTTCTCCAATATTTGCGTTAGTTCTCAAAAAATGAAAAAGTTACGAAGCATAAAAATTGGGTACGCCAACTTCACAATTATAGAATTTCCAGCGGGCACAGTTTTTTTTAAATAAAAATGCTTACATCTATATACCAATCGTTAGTTCTTTGTTAGTTCTCGATATTTCTCCAATATTTACGTTAGTTCTAAAAAAAAAAAAAAATAAAAAAGTTACGAGGCATACAAAGTGAGTACGCTGACTTCAAAATTATAAAATTTCCAGCGGGCACCGTTTTCCGACTAAAAACGCTTAAATCTATATACCAATTTTTAGTTCCATGCATTGTAATTTGATTCATCTTCACACAATGAAAATCAAAGTAACACTGACATTAGAATAACTATCACATTATGATTCTCTCGAAGAGAAAGGATTGCTTATCAGTTCCAGGATAGCGCTTATCTTTGATATTCGCAATAGTAGTTGCAGGTGTCACTCGGTTAGATTATTTTTTAGGAGTGATAATTTTGATTACGTTATCAAAATGATTAACAGTTGAATATGTTCAGTTAATTAGAACATCCAAAAAAGACAACGCTTCCAAAAATTGGTTTTAGATAAGCAATGAAATCATATTTATACCTACTTAGTTGTGTGAAAAAGTGCATTTTATAAAAAGTCCATCATGGAAACAAAATAAACTATCCATCAAACCAGAGTCTGCTAAGTAAAATGGTATAAAGTAATTTATAAGCAGTGATTATTTGAATTGGATTAAGCAGATAAAATATTTACGATCAAAGAACTTCTGTTTGGTTAATTAAACTAATCGTTTGTATTGTTTGTATTTGTTTGTGTTCGGTATTAGTATTATAAAATTACATCATTAAACGTAACACGTTACGAGTGACAGTTGCACGGATCGAGACTGGAAGGTCATACGGACTTAAACAAACTGGAGACTGGAGTGGTGGATGGAATAAATGTGTACAACACATTACTAGCATGGCGTATTGGGTATGGCGGGGTCGAGACAATATTTATTTAGTTGTATAGTAGTATACTGTAAGCATTTTTCGTTGAATGAAGGTGCGCGCTGGAAATCAGAAGCATTAAATAAGTTAATCTATTGATTATTGGCTATACGTATATTTATTTAATTTTTTTAGAACTAACAAAATAAATGAGTGAGCCCATCTTACGATTAATATTAAGATATAGGCACTTTTAGTCAGACAAGGGTGCACGCTAGGAATGATTTGGGTTTGAGGTTGGCATAACCACGTTTAAGACCTTATTGCCTTTTTATTTTTTAAGAACTAGTAATAATATTGGGGAACTAACACGACATAACGAAGAACTAATGATTGGTAAATAGATATAAGCGTTTTTAGTCAGAAAACGGTGCCCGCAGGAAATTTTATAAATTTGAAGTCAGCGTACTCACTTTGTACGCCTCGTAACTTTTTTATTTTTTTGAGAACTAACGTAAATATTACAGAACTATCGAGAACTAACGAAGAACTAACGATTGGTATATAGATATAGGCATTTATAGTAAAAAAACTGTTCCCGCTGGAAATTGTACAATTGTGAAGTTAGCGTACCCACTTTGTATGCCTCTTAACTTTTTTATTTTTTGAGAACTAACGTTAATATTGGAGAACTATCGAGAACTAACGAAGAACTAACGATTGGTATATAGATATAGGTATTTATAGTAAAAAAAACTGTGCCCGTTGGAAATTCTATAATTGTGAAGTTGGCGTACCCACTTTGTATGCCTCTTAACTTTTTTATTTTTTGAGAACTAACGTAAATATTGGAGAACTATCGAGAACTAACGAAGAACTAACGATTGGTATATAGATATAGTCATTTATAGTAAAAAAACTGTGCCCGCTGGAAATTCTATAACTGTGAAGTTGGCGTACCCACTTTTTATGCTTCGTAACTTTTTTATTTTTTGAGAACTAACGTTAATTTTGGAGAACTATCGAGAACTAACGAAGAACTAACGATTGGTATATAGATATAGGCATTTATAGTAAAAAAACTGTTCCCGCTGGAAATTGTACAATTGTGAAGTTAGCGTACCCACTTTGTATGCCTCTTCACTTTTTTATTTTTTGAGAACTAACGTTAATATTGGAGAACTATCGAGAACTAACGAAGAACTAACGATTGGTATATAGATATAGGTATTTATAGTAAAAAAACTGTGCCACTGGAAATTCTATAATTGTGAAGTTGGCGTACCCACTTTGTATGCCTCTTAACTTTTTTATTTTTTGAGAACTAACGTAAATATTGGAGAACTATCGAGAACTAACGAAGAACTAACGATTGGTATATAGATATAGTCATTTATAGTAAAAAAAACTGTGCCCGCTGGAAATTCTATAACTGTGAAGTTGGCGTACCCACTTTTTATGCTTCGTAACTTTTTTATTTTTTGAGAACTAACGTTAATTTTGGGGAACTATCGAGAACTAACGAAGAACTAACGATTGGTATATAGATATAGGCATTTATAGTAAAAAAACTGTTCCCGCTGGAAATTGTACAATTGTGAAGTTAGCGTACCCACTTTGTATGCCTCATAACTTTTTTATTTTTTGAGAACTAACGTTAATTTTGGAGAACTATCGAGAACTAACGAAGAACTAACGATTGGTATATAGATATAGGCATTTATAGTAAAAAAACTGTTCCCGCTGGAAATTGTACAATTGTGAAGTTAGCGTACCCACTTTGTATGCCTCATAACTTTTTTATTTTTTGAGAAATAACGAAAAAATTTGGAAACTATCGAGGACTAACGAAGAACTAACGATTGGTATATAGATGTAAACATTTCTCCTCAGAAAACGGCGCGTGCTAGAACCCGGAAGTGTGAAGTTAGCGTACCCACTTATAATCGGCTATAACTTTTTTATTTTTTGAGAACTAACGAAAAAATTTGGGAACTATCGAGAACTAACGATGAACTAACGATTGGTATGATCAAAAGTGGATACGCTAATATGGGTACGCCAACTTCACGGACCTGTATTATAGAGGTTAATTTAAGATTGAGTGTTATGAGTTTTTCAAGGGGATTTGACAAGTGGAATTGTAGTCGAGGTTGTCGTGTAAACGCGAGTTTCTACTGTAAATCGGGTTCCTAATTTTCAAACCACTACACTTGAAAAGATAACCATAATAGGGAATATTCAAGCTCAGAGCTTAACATTTCTAATATGTTTCAACTTTATACAGAATTGGTACAGAATGGAGGAAATGAAATTGATCCTGTGAAAGAGTATTATTACAGACACGTGTTCAACAACTCATTTAAATAACTTTAACATTTAACTCATTTAACGATTCCATATGCCTCAGAAAGTTACATGCAAAAGATGTGATGATTACAAACAAAATTTTGATCTGGAGCAAAACCAATAAAAAAGCCAGTACTTAAAAGAGATCATGTTCTCCATTTAGCTAAAGCTGAAAAAGCTCGTGATAGCCTAAAAGCGGACAGCACACTAGCCAAAGGAAATGAAAATGTCTGCACATTGACTATCGATCTGCATAAAGCCTTTCCGTTCCCAAAATTAACAGTTTTTGAAGCCTACTATCGTTGAAACATGTATTTCTACAACCTAGGAGCACACGATGTAGGGAAACTTAGGGTAAATGTACGTTTGGGACGAGACAACGGCAAGCAAGGGATAACAAGAGATTTCTGCATGCCTTATTAAGCGTTTGAAGTTAAACCCTTGTAAAAATATCATTACCTATATACAGTGACACCTGTGAGGGACAGAACCGCAACATCAATGTTGCTTTGAGTTTGATAAAGCTGACTTAAGAAACTAATGACATTGAAACCATTGATAGACCGCTGAACCGTTGATGAACCGCTGTTCATGGTTTCAGCGCACTCGTATTTGACTTGTGAGGCAGATTTTGACGACATTGAGCAAGCTGCTGCAAGAAACCATATTGTTTATACACCAGAGGACTGGTACTGTTTCATCATTACTGCAAGAAAAGAAGTAAATTCTTGTTAGTAAGAATGGGCGGTGATGACTTTCTAAGTATTGACAAGTTGACAAAAGCAGTAACAAAACGGAAAAAAAATATAAAGGGAGATTAAGTCAACTGGCTAAAAATGCAATGGTTACGTTTTACTAAAGGAAATGAGTACTTCATTCAATATAAGTACAATCTTGACGAAGACATGCCCTTTGATGAAATAGACTTGAAACCTACAAAACAAGGTCGTCCTCAAAGTCTAGCTCTCATCAAACAAATAAAATTGTATGATATGTCTAGAATAATGTCCGCCCTTAAAAAAAGATTATCTAGGGATGAACTCCAATCATAGATCCTGTTATTTTGCGTGGCAGGCAGAATATTGCGCTTAGGGGCTATAGAGATTATGGCGAGTTTTTTATATAATCTAAACCTATTAAAAAAGAGGGTAATTTTAGAGCTCTTTTGAGAGCAAGGATCGGAGCGGGGGATCAAGATTTAAAAAATCACTTTGAGTAATGTGGCCAAAACGCCACATATATAAGTTGGAATTTATTTCCAAAATCAAATAAATGACGCTTGTAACCAGATTGTAACTGAAAAATAGCAAGTAAAGTTAAAGAAGTAAAGTTTTTCAGCATTCTTGCAGATCAAACCTCTGATGTTTCAACAGTTGAACAGTTTTCGTTGTGCCTACGTTATGTAACATGTAATGCTCCAAATGAATACACAATTTGGTAGCACTTTCTCAAGTTCATGCCTCTAACCTCTACCATTGGTACCGGTAGCGAGTTAGCAAAACCTTTAATAAAAGGACTTGCTTGTATTCAAGAAGCTCATCCCACAGCACTATATGTGCATTGCGCTTCTCATAGGGGTACGCGTCTAATTGGCACCGCGTCAGATTGGCACCGCGACAGATTGGCACCGCTCCTAGAGGTGCAAATCAGTCGTAACAGTACACGACAGATTGGAACCTGGAGAAAGGGGTGGTCCCAATCTGTCGTGGTGCCAAGCTGACGGCGGCCGCAGAGGTGCCAATCAGTCGTAACAGTACACGACAGATTGGAACCTCGAGAAATGAGTGGTGCCAATCTGTCGTGGTGACAAGCTGACGGCGACCGCAGAGGTGCCAATCAGTCGTAACAGTATACGACAGATTGGCACCGCTGCCCTCAATAGGCCCACCTTTTCGTTTTACTTACTAGTCTGATGTTTGAAAGCAGAAACGTGTCAATACTTGATGCATGTCAATTAATGTATACACATTGATAATAACATTAACTTTAACAGCACAAACCGCTTCGTAAATGGTCCATCTAATCAAAGTTACAGTTCCTCAAGGCTTTTAATATTATGCCATTAAATTTAAGTTTATAATTTGTAAATCAGTATTTAGCCGTCATGGAATTCCAGAAGAAATCAGAACCGACAGCGGAACCCAATTCACCATGTGTCAAGGTTCGGAATTCCAGCAGTTTTCCAAAGACTACAATTTCAAGTTAAAGACCAGTAGCCCTCACTTCCATCAGAGTAATGGAGCTGCAGAGGCTGCAGTGAAGATAGCAAAATGCATCCTAAAGAAAAATAAAGAAGACCCTTATCTGGCACTCTTATCATACCGTAACACTCCAATATCGAACGGGTTTAGCCCTGCACAACTACTAATGGGACGACGTTTACGAGACAATCTACCAGTTTTGCCAGGACTTTTAACAGAATAGCCAGATTTGAGTGACTTGAAACAAAGGGAGAGGAATTATAGAGAAAAGTACAAGAGAAATTATGACTCCAGGCATGGTGCCAAATCTCTTGGAAGTTTGAAATCTGGAGACAGCGTTTGGATATCTGACGTGGGAAAACCTGGAACGGTTGTAAAAACAGCAACTGAGCCACGATCATATATTGTCAGGACTGATACAAGAGACTTAAGAAGAAACCGTTTCCATCTTCTACCATTTCCCGATGACTTGAAAAGTACACCATCACGAGACAATGTGACAGAACAAAATTCAACAAGTGTCTGTACCAGAAGTCCAAAACCACAAGAGGACAACTCAAGTTACAAGACTAGACACGGACGTCAAGTACATCCTCCAAGGAGACTCGACCTTTAAGGAGGGGGATGTTTCAAGACTGTAAATAAAACATGTGTTTTATTTAGGATATTATATTATTATGATCAGATGTAAACAAATATTGTTATTAGTGTTAGAGACTTCTTACAAAAGACATGTTCAAATAAAATGTTACCAATTTAGATCATTCCTAAGTATTATTATCACGAGAAGTATAGACGGTCGTGATACATAATGCATAAGAGGGTTGATCACTACTATAGTGAAATCTTTGCTTTGAATAATGATCTTGGCCAAGAAAAGTATCCTGAATTTACTAAATTAGTCAAAGCCGTTTTGGTAATCCCGCCAACACCCTTGGTAAAATTATGACCAACACCCTTGGCACCAGGGTAGCTTGCGAAGGGCGGATCCTTAGATTGACCCGATGTTCCGTCGATGCGGGACCGTACCTAAATCTCTCGGACACGTGTTAGGTGAATGCCTATTCGGCAAAAACCAAAGAATACACCGGCACAATGAAGTAGTAAGTTTGATTGAGGGTGAATACCTGAGAAATAATGTGATAGTTGATAAAGAACAAACCTTCGCGTACCTGTCGACTGAGTTCTGGCTCTACGCAAACCTGACCTCGTTATAAAGAACGAGTCGGGGGTCTGGGTGTTGGACGACTCCGTCCGGCACGAAGACGGCGATAGCCTCTCCAACGGTGCGGCGGAAAAGGTTGAGAAGTACAGCCAGCTCTTAGCCAACCTCAAAGACCCGCCTCACATCCCGTATGGGGTGTGCACTGGAGCCGGACTGCCGATAATCATCGGCCGGGGATGTTTCCCCAAAGCAACAGCCAATGCCTTGAAGAAGCTTGGCATTTACACGAAGGGTACGGGTGTCTCTCAGGTCATCTCTCAGCATAGCTCTACAACATCTAGACTACGTGCGATAAAGGGTGATTCCTGAACAGGTTAATCCCGGGATGAAATTAAATCTGAATATCTTACGATACGACAAATAGGGTTCAACTGGATAACACGTGGTCTTAAACGAGCTTGCTTCCATATTGTTGGCCATAATCAGTAAGGCGCCTCCTAGGAGGTCATTCCTGGAAATAATGTGCGTGCACAGAATAAAGAAACATAATAACAGCCAAATGCCTCGTCATCTAATTAGTGACGTGCATGAACGACATTCTCTCTGGCCCTATCTACTATCCAGCGAAACCACTGTCAAGGGAACGAGCTTTGAAATATAAATCCTCGATGAAATTGACTCTAGCCTGGCACTAATGAGACATGTGAGGTGTGGCATAAATGGGAGATGGTATCCATCCCGTCGCCGGTTTAATACCACTACTTCCATCGTTGCTTTACTTACGTACTTTAATTGTTCCTCCGTGTTCGTGTTGTGTATGTTTGTTCAGTGTATTTAAGAAGATTTGACGACACTCAATGAATAAAATTTGTTAACTTTCCGTTTTGAAAATGACTGGGCCCCTAGATTGTAGCGACTAGAAAGAGAAAAATGCCGAGCACATCAACACTTCAAAAAAGGATTGTGGTCTTAAAATGAAGTCTAAGACTAAAAATGACTGGAAGTGCCCAAAGAGTAAAGGACGTTACAATAAAGACGTCCATGTGCAATGGTAGAGTGTGGGTGGGGCCTTGCAATGAGTGTCAAAATTGGTACCACAACAAATGTGTGAGCAAGAGGATCCTGAGTGAGTTTGGCCTAGCTGAAAACAACATAGAAGAAGAATCGGACTTTGTTTGTGATACGTGTTTGGGGACTCTGACAATAAAGATGCCGACGACTTCCTAGCAAGATTACTGGATGAAAACTCGGAAAATGATTAATTAATAGCGTAGCTTATGCTTTATACAGGGTGTATAATGCTATGCTTTATACATAGACATGAGACGTAATCGTGATAACGACCACAGCTGCAGAACAGTGGCTCGTAATAGGTTAACTCATCACAGTCAGCACCTGACCTTGGACAATATCAACTATTAGGTTACAAATGCGCCCTAACACTACCCCAAAACGACTTTTCGTTCTCAATTGGCCCTCTATCAATGACCTGTGTTGCCTGTACAGCGAGGTATTTTGAGAAGGAGAAAACCGGCCGGAATGCTTTAGGTTTATCAATAACGAAGAATTGATGAACCACCCGGAACTCTCTACCAATATTTTAGGGCATTGGTCCTCGGTAATAAACATACCTAAATATCATATATAAATTGTCCGGAAGACCTTAGTTACTCACACAGCCGCCATTTTGTTTTTCAGGTAATTTTTTTTTCTAAAGAATAATTAAACATACGAAATTGAAACTTTGCACAACATTTATTAAAACAAGACAAAGCTACCAAAAAATTAAGACGATTTTTCAAATTCATCAAACAAAATTGGCAGCCATTTTAAATTTTGTTTCTAAAATAACTCGAAAACCGTTGATTTTACAAAAATTTTACAAGTAAGACTTTTTAAGGCAATTTTATTACAAATTGATCGACATCTTAATCTTTAAGATTGGACGAGTATTAACTGAGATGTGGAAGTTTTAGTGATACGTGACCGCTGGAGTTTAGTTGCAGCGCATGCTGAAATCAGATTTTGAAAGCACAAGGGATCTCTCGTGGCTTCAGATCCTACATTCCCCAATGTATGTACATAAGGACAAAATTAAAAAAATATGGAAGGTTTGAAATTTGCATCAAGAGGGTAATGCATGGTGGCCCGCTTTCATCACTACTATTCAATTTAGTACTTAACCCCCTACTGGACGAGCTGCTTGAGAGGACTGCTTCGTGGTGGAAGAGGAGAGAGTGCTAGGGCTAGCTTTTGCGGATGACCTAGTCCTAACGTACAGAACACCCGAGGCCCTGCAGAGGGGTATAGACACGACTGTAGAATATTTTAGTAAAATAAGTTTAGGATTATCTGCTAAGAAGTGTGGAGTTTTCTGCGTGAAGAAGAAGGGAAAGTCCTGGATTTATGTTTCATCGCCACATCACATTAACGGCTTTAGGATAAGGAATTACGACGTAGATGAAGTTAGACATTTAGGTTCGTTATACAGTGTAGCCAATGGATTCTCCTGTAAGGAGACTTGTGTTGAAATTTTGGATTCGGTGAAGCGATGTGCGATTAATATATGGTACTAAGGTTTCTTGTACTTCTAAGCATTATTATGACACATTCATGCATAATAAATCAATAAACCTTTTTCAGAGTGCCTTTAGAAGTGTGCAGCATGATCATCTTACCCTAGCATTCGTTGTACAATGTACCAAAAGAGGCGGTTGCTGGCGGATGCTATCCCGGAAAATCTACGGGAACTAGATGAGAAACTGAGAGATCCAAGAAACCTGCTATATAGCACCATGATTTCAAACGACAGGTTTTTTTACAGATAGACCGATGGTAACGGAATTTCCGTCATATTTTGTAGTCAGTATTTCATGGAAATGAATCCTCGAACCTATGAAATACACATTCACAGCACTTTTAAGGTACGACCACATACACCACCATCACGACAGTTGTTGACTGTGATGGCGATATATTTGTGACAGAGTAAGTTATGTTAAAATGACTGTATCAGTAATTTGTACTGGCCTCTGTCTATAGAAACGGAAATCGAAATAGTTTTTACAAACTCCAATTAAATTGTATTACATTTCATAACTAATTTGCTTCAAACTAATTCTTATATGTGCAAAGTACTTGTATAATATTATACTGTGTATAATATATATATGGCTTCTAAATTAGTACTTGGTCATTTTTTTATCATCTCTTGGCAAGGGGCGCCAGATGGTGTCGGAGGTGCTTTGAAAAGGTTAGCAAATCACTATGTCACACCCTGATTCAGAAACCTTCTTTAAAGTACTAGGAGATAATAGTAAAATCTAAATGTTTTTTTTAAACCGAGGAAGACGTAAATGAAATGTCTAAAAAGCTGCCTAACGAATCTCTTAAGACCATCAAAGGTACCAGAGATATACACCAAGTAATAACTTCAGAAAAACATTCAATCAAGTACAAGCAGCTGTATTGTTTTTGTAAGGAAAATAACTTTGCAACAGGCGACCTTTGTACCAGCTACTTTTCTAGCGAATCGTCTAATTTTAGTGATAAAGAAGAACTAGTAACTTGTAATAAGAAGAAGCGAAAGCAAAGTTGTTACAAGTAAATAATCATTTGATTCTTCTATTGAAGAAGATTATGTCTATCAAGACTCAGATAAATAAATAAATGGAATGGAAGTTTATAAGGAATGGATGGAATGGAATGGAAGGCTCCAAGAGAATTCAAGAGGATGAAGATGATTGATTTGGACCCTGACATTTTACAAACTCCATGTCGCACTGAAATTGCATAAGACACATTTGTGTTTGTTGACTTACTAGGTGCGTATAGAAACACTGCATATCAAAACAGTTTAAATTGTGGATCCTAGAAGCCAAGGGGTCCAAGTAAAAAAAAAACATTTATTTTAAATAATTCAAGTTAAAAGATAGAAAATAGTAGGTTTTCTTTTATTATTTAGTTTCCCAACAGCATAGATCATCATTAAAACATACACATCTATGTTTTTTTTATATACACATACATATTTTTCCGAACTTAAAGTATACAATGTTTTTTTCTGTTGCACTTAGATCTCTTGTACACCTGCACTTGTACCCCTTGTCTTCTAGGTGGAGGGTTGTCACAAAACTATTTTTAAATTAAAAATGTACATTTCTTTATATTAAAACCTAAAAACAAAACAAACAAGTGAAAGTACAAATCACATCATGCAAAAAGTACAACTTCTTATGTATTGGTATTATTCATCCTCATCTGTTTCATAAAGATTGTCCAGAGCATCGTCTTCTTCATCTCCATCTCCCAAGTATGCTTCTTCGCCATGCTGATTTGCTTCTTGGAATTTATCAGGTTGCTCGATTACGTTTTTCAATGCCTAACAAAATGGATGATGGATGGGCGGTACAAAAAGGATGATGGATGGGCGGTACAAAAAGGATGATGGATAAGCGGTACAAACTGGAGAAGCTCAATCAGATTTTTCACCTTTTGTGGCTTTAGCTTAGGCCTAATCATTGCTGGTTAAAGAGTTGGGAGCTTGGCATGAAGTTTTCCAACGTCATTTTATCTCAAGCTCATGTGAGCAAACGGCTCCAGGTTTCCCGCTGAACTCTTGTAAAATAATAGGCTTGGAGAGCTCTTTTTAAACATAAGAATTTGCATTTTCCTTATACCCTTTACCTTTCTGGGGAATATTTGGTTTAGAGCCTCAATGTTGATAAAGTCTTCATCTCTAATCTTATAAACAATACATTTTCGGTTTGTTGATGCCGCTAGGTTTACCCAATCGACAGGAACATACATGTCTGTTGTTTTTTTCTTCTTCTTAATCTCTATGTGGCCAAGTCTCGGCCACATTTGTTATAAGAGTGGCCAGGTACAAAATAATGCTGGGTGACCGTCTCAATACCTGTGTTTCTTAAGATGTAAAGCCAAAATTTTGATGTTAAGTGGTTTTTGTTTTGGCCACCGCAATTGCCAGCAAACGCCTCAATGTGTTTTATTTAGCTAGGAAGGGTCTCAACAAATTTTAGAAGTCCGACCATGATTTCTTGACATCCCCTGTTGGCTTGGTCAATAAATTTTCGGTTTGTTGATGCCACTAGGTTTACCCAATCGTCATGAACACACATGTCTCTGTTGTTTTTTCTTCTTCTTAATCTCTATGTGGCCAAAGTCTCGGTCACATTCGTTATAAGAGTGGCCAGGTACAAAGTAATGCTGGGTGACCGTCTCAATACCTGTGTTTCTTATGATGTGTAGCCAAAATTTTGATGTTAAGTGGCTTTTGTTTTGGCCACCGCAATCGTCAGCAAACGCCTCAATGTGTTTTATATAGCTAGGAAGGGTCTCAATAAATTTTAGAAGGCAGCTCATAATTTCTTAACATCGCCTGTTGGCTTGGTCTTCGTGCCACATATACATGTTTCCACTGCCGTCTTTTAGGTTATGTTTGTTAAGGTTACACGTACATAGTTGTCGCATTTAGTATGATAGAGTTCCTTACGTCAGGTGTACGCCAAAGACCTGTTGGCCGTAGCGCCGGCGCACAATGCTGCCTGCACGATTATTACGTCTGGCTGCGACGCATGCGCCTAGGATCATCGATCCAAACAAAACTGCCGCGACGCCCTCGGCAGTTTAGTTTTGAGTTCGTCTTTAGTCGCATTCGAATGACGGTTTTTACGAGTGGAGTGATTGAGAACTTGTGTCTTGTGTTTATTTGATTAGTAGTATGATACGAGCTTTTGTGGCGACTTAGTTACAACTTTAGTAAACAACTGTGAATTTATGAATATATTATTTAAACTTCGACATTTTAACTGATTTTTTTATATAATACCGTCCTTAAAAATTTTTTTTTCAGAATATATATTTCAGTACAGATATTTTATTTCCCAAATATTTTAAATATTATTAATACTTATTAATATTTTATTTATTAATATAATAAATGAAATATGTTTTATTTCGGGAGATATTATATTTCGTAAATAATAATAATAATATTATCTGATATTATTATATTATTCAAACCGAGATTAGTGGTATTTGTTTTTGAATTTTACAGGTTGTTTTGTAGAAATATTCGAAATTCCTTGGGTTCTCGCTAGTTAATTCCGAGCAAGAACCATAATTTCTACCCATTCAAAAATCTCCTTTGAAATAGTCTGTATTCCAACCACAGGACATCCATACCTTTATTGTTCCCTAAAATCGGTATTAGGGCGGTAATTTATATTTATCTTCTCAAAACGACGTGTCATAGAGGTTCCGAGTTGCCTCGTGATTTAAAAAAAGGCGTCTTATTTAGGCTGTTTTAATAGAAATAGTCGTATTATAGAGGTCCGTGAAGTTGGCGTACCCATATTAGCGTATCCACTTTTGATCATACCAATCGTTAGTTCATCGTTAGTTCTCGATAGTTCCCAAATTTTTTCGTTAGTTCTCAAAAAATAAAAAAGTTATAGCCGATTATAAGTGGGTACGCTAACTTCACACTTCCGGGTTCTAGCACGCGCCGTTTTCTGAGGAGAAATGTTTACATCTATATACCAATCGTTAGTTCTTCGTTAGTCCTTGATAGTTCCCAAATTTTTTCGTTAGTTCTCAAAAAATAAAAAAGTTATGAGGCATACAAAGTGGGTACGCTAACTTCACAATTGTACAATTTCCAGCGGGAACAGTTTTTTTACTATAAATGCCTATATCTATATACCAATCGTTAGTTCTTCGTTAGTTCTCGATAGTTCTCCAAAATTAACGTTAGTTCTCAAAAAATAAAAAAGTTACGAAGCACAAAAAGTGGGTACGCCAACTTCACAGTTATAGAATTTCCAGCGGGCACAGTTTTTTTACTATAAATGCCTATGTCTATATACCAATCGTTAGTTCTTCGTTAGTTCTCGATAGTTCTCCAATATTTACGTTAGTTCTCAAAAAATAAAAAAGTTAAGAGGCATACAAAGTGGGTACGCCAACTTCACAATTATAGAATTTCCAGCGGGCACAGTTTTTTTACTATAAATACCTATATCTATATACCAATCGTTAGTTCTTCGTTAGTTCTCGATAGTTCTCTAATATTTACGTTAGTTCTCAAAAAATAAAAAAGTTAAGAGGCATACAAAGTGGGTACGCTAACTTCACAATTGTACAATTTCCAGCGGGAACAGTTTTTTTACTATAAATGCCTATATCTATATACCAATCGTTAGTTCTTCGTTAGTTCTCGATAGTTCTCCAAAATTAACGTTAGTTCTCAAAAAAAAAAAAAGTTACGAAGCATAAAAAGTGGGTACGCCAACTTCACAGTTATAGAATTTCCAGCGGGCACAGTTTTTTTTTACTATAAATGCCTATATCTATATACCAATCGTTAGTTCTTCGTTAGTTCTCGATAGTTCTCCAATATTTACGTTAGTTCTCAAAAAATAAAAAAGTTAAGAGGCATACAAAGTGGGTACGCACACTTCACAATTATAGAATTTCCAGCGGGCACAGTTTCTTTACTATAAATACCTATATCTATATACCAATCGTTAGTTTGTCGTTAGTTCTCGATAGTTCTCCAATTTTTTCGTTAGTTCTCAAAAAATAAAAAAGTTATGAGGCATACAAAGTGGGTACGCTAACTTCACAATTGTACAATTTCCAGCGGGAACAGTTTTTTTTACTATAAATGCCTATATCTATATACCAATCGTTAGTTCTCGATAGTTCTCCAATATTTACGTTAGTTCTCAAAAAATAAAAAAGTTACGAAGCATAAAAAGTGGGTACGCCAACTTCACAATTATAGAATTTCCACCGGGCACAGTTTTCTAAATAAAAATGCTTATATTTATATACCAATCGTTAGTTCTTCGTTAGTTCTCGATAGTTCTCCAATATTTGCGTTAGTTCTCAAAAAATGAAAAAGTTACGAAGCATAAAAATTGGGTACGCCAACTTCACAATTATAGAATTTCCAGCGGGCACAGTTTTTTTTAAATAAAAATGCTTACATCTATATACCAATCGTTAGTTCTTTGTTAGTTCTCGATATTTCTCCAATATTTACGTTAGTTCTAAAAAAAAAAAAAAATAAAAAAGTTACGAGGCATACAAAGTGAGTACGCTGACTTCAAAATTATAAAATTTCCAGCGGGCACCGTTTTCCGACTAAAAACGCTTAAATCTATATACCAATTTTTAGTTCCATGCATTGTAATTTGATTCATCTTCACACAATGAAAATCAAAGTAACACTGACATTAGAATAACTATCACATTATGATTCTCTCGAAGAGAAAGGATTGCTTATCAGTTCCAGGATAGCGCTTATCTTTGATATTCGCAATAGTAGTTGCAGGTGTCACTCGGTTAGATTATTTTTTAGGAGTGATAATTTTGATTACGTTATCAAAATGATTAACAGTTGAATATGTTCAGTTAATTAGAACATCCAAAAAAGACAACGCTTCCAAAAATTGGTTTTAGATAAGCAATGAAATCATATTTATACCTACTTAGTTGTGTGAAAAAGTGCATTTTATAAAAAGTCCATCATGGAAACAAAATAAACTATCCATCAAACCAGAGTCTGCTAAGTAAAATGGTATAAAGTAATTTATAAGCAGTGATTATTTGAATTGGATTAAGCAGATAAAATATTTACGATCAAAGAACTTCTGTTTGGTTAATTAAACTAATCGTTTGTATTGTTTGTATTTGTTTGTGTTCGGTATTAGTATTATAAAATTACATCATTAAACGTAACACGTTACGAGTGACAGTTGCACGGATCGAGACTGGAAGGTCATACGGACTTAAACAAACTGGAGACTGGAGTGGTGGATGGAATAAATGTGTACAACACATTACTAGCATGGCGTATTGGGTATGGCGGGGTCGAGACAATATTTATTTAGTTGTATAGTAGTATACTGTAAGCATTTTTCGTTGAATGAAGGTGCGCGCTGGAAATCAGAAGCATTAAATAAGTTAATCTATTGATTATTGGCTATACGTATATTTATTTAATTTTTTTAGAACTAACAAAATAAATGAGTGAGCCCATCTTACGATTAATATTAAGATATAGGCACTTTTAGTCAGACAAGGGTGCACGCTAGGAATGATTTGGGTTTGAGGTTGGCATAACCACGTTTAAGACCTTATTGCCTTTTTATTTTTTAAGAACTAGTAATAATATTGGGGAACTAACACGACATAACGAAGAACTAATGATTGGTAAATAGATATAAGCGTTTTTAGTCAGAAAACGGTGCCCGCAGGAAATTTTATAAATTTGAAGTCAGCGTACTCACTTTGTACGCCTCGTAACTTTTTTATTTTTTTGAGAACTAACGTAAATATTACAGAACTATCGAGAACTAACGAAGAACTAACGATTGGTATATAGATATAGGCATTTATAGTAAAAAAACTGTTCCCGCTGGAAATTGTACAATTGTGAAGTTAGCGTACCCACTTTGTATGCCTCTTAACTTTTTTATTTTTTGAGAACTAACGTTAATATTGGAGAACTATCGAGAACTAACGAAGAACTAACGATTGGTATATAGATATAGGTATTTATAGTAAAAAAAACTGTGCCCGTTGGAAATTCTATAATTGTGAAGTTGGCGTACCCACTTTGTATGCCTCTTAACTTTTTTATTTTTTGAGAACTAACGTAAATATTGGAGAACTATCGAGAACTAACGAAGAACTAACGATTGGTATATAGATATAGTCATTTATAGTAAAAAAACTGTGCCCGCTGGAAATTCTATAACTGTGAAGTTGGCGTACCCACTTTTTATGCTTCGTAACTTTTTTATTTTTTGAGAACTAACGTTAATTTTGGAGAACTATCGAGAACTAACGAAGAACTAACGATTGGTATATAGATATAGGCATTTATAGTAAAAAAACTGTTCCCGCTGGAAATTGTACAATTGTGAAGTTAGCGTACCCACTTTGTATGCCTCTTCACTTTTTTATTTTTTGAGAACTAACGTTAATATTGGAGAACTATCGAGAACTAACGAAGAACTAACGATTGGTATATAGATATAGGTATTTATAGTAAAAAAACTGTGCCACTGGAAATTCTATAATTGTGAAGTTGGCGTACCCACTTTGTATGCCTCTTAACTTTTTTATTTTTTGAGAACTAACGTAAATATTGGAGAACTATCGAGAACTAACGAAGAACTAACGATTGGTATATAGATATAGTCATTTATAGTAAAAAAAACTGTGCCCGCTGGAAATTCTATAACTGTGAAGTTGGCGTACCCACTTTTTATGCTTCGTAACTTTTTTATTTTTTGAGAACTAACGTTAATTTTGGGGAACTATCGAGAACTAACGAAGAACTAACGATTGGTATATAGATATAGGCATTTATAGTAAAAAAACTGTTCCCGCTGGAAATTGTACAATTGTGAAGTTAGCGTACCCACTTTGTATGCCTCATAACTTTTTTATTTTTTGAGAACTAACGTTAATTTTGGAGAACTATCGAGAACTAACGAAGAACTAACGATTGGTATATAGATATAGGCATTTATAGTAAAAAAACTGTTCCCGCTGGAAATTGTACAATTGTGAAGTTAGCGTACCCACTTTGTATGCCTCATAACTTTTTTATTTTTTGAGAAATAACGAAAAAATTTGGAAACTATCGAGGACTAACGAAGAACTAACGATTGGTATATAGATGTAAACATTTCTCCTCAGAAAACGGCGCGTGCTAGAACCCGGAAGTGTGAAGTTAGCGTACCCACTTATAATCGGCTATAACTTTTTTATTTTTTGAGAACTAACGAAAAAATTTGGGAACTATCGAGAACTAACGATGAACTAACGATTGGTATGATCAAAAGTGGATACGCTAATATGGGTACGCCAACTTCACGGACCTGTATTATAGAGGTTAATTTAAGATTGAGTGTTATGAGTTTTTCAAGGGGATTTGACAAGTGGAATTGTAGTCGAGGTTGTCGTGTAAACGCGAGTTTCTACTGTAAATCGGGTTCCTAATTTTCAAACCACTACACTTGAAAAGATAACCATAATAGGGAATATTCAAGCTCAGAGCTTAACATTTCTAATATGTTTCAACTTTATACAGAATTGGTACAGAATGGAGGAAATGAAATTGATCCTGTGAAAGAGTATTATTACAGACACGTGTTCAACAACTCATTTAAATAACTTTAACATTTAACTCATTTAACGATTCCATATGCCTCAGAAAGTTACATGCAAAAGATGTGATGATTACAAACAAAATTTTGATCTGGAGCAAAACCAATAAAAAAGCCAGTACTTAAAAGAGATCATGTTCTCCATTTAGCTAAAGCTGAAAAAGCTCGTGATAGCCTAAAAGCGGACAGCACACTAGCCAAAGGAAATGAAAATGTCTGCACATTGACTATCGATCTGCATAAAGCCTTTCCGTTCCCAAAATTAACAGTTTTTGAAGCCTACTATCGTTGAAACATGTATTTCTACAACCTAGGAGCACACGATGTAGGGAAACTTAGGGTAAATGTACGTTTGGGACGAGACAACGGCAAGCAAGGGATAACAAGAGATTTCTGCATGCCTTATTAAGCGTTTGAAGTTAAACCCTTGTAAAAATATCATTACCTATATACAGTGACACCTGTGAGGGACAGAACCGCAACATCAATGTTGCTTTGAGTTTGATAAAGCTGACTTAAGAAACTAATGACATTGAAACCATTGATAGACCGCTGAACCGTTGATGAACCGCTGTTCATGGTTTCAGCGCACTCGTATTTGACTTGTGAGGCAGATTTTGACGACATTGAGCAAGCTGCTGCAAGAAACCATATTGTTTATACACCAGAGGACTGGTACTGTTTCATCATTACTGCAAGAAAAGAAGTAAATTCTTGTTAGTAAGAATGGGCGGTGATGACTTTCTAAGTATTGACAAGTTGACAAAAGCAGTAACAAAACGGAAAAAAAATATAAAGGGAGATTAAGTCAACTGGCTAAAAATGCAATGGTTACGTTTTACTAAAGGAAATGAGTACTTCATTCAATATAAGTACAATCTTGACGAAGACATGCCCTTTGATGAAATAGACTTGAAACCTACAAAACAAGGTCGTCCTCAAAGTCTAGCTCTCATCAAACAAATAAAATTGTATGATATGTCTAGAATAATGTCCGCCCTTAAAAAAAGATTATCTAGGGATGAACTCCAATCATAGATCCTGTTATTTTGCGTGGCAGGCAGAATATTGCGCTTAGGGGCTATAGAGATTATGGCGAGTTTTTTATATAATCTAAACCTATTAAAAAAGAGGGTAATTTTAGAGCTCTTTTGAGAGCAAGGATCGGAGCGGGGGATCAAGATTTAAAAAATCACTTTGAGTAATGTGGCCAAAACGCCACATATATAAGTTGGAATTTATTTCCAAAATCAAATAAATGACGCTTGTAACCAGATTGTAACTGAAAAATAGCAAGTAAAGTTAAAGAAGTAAAGTTTTTCAGCATTCTTGCAGATCAAACCTCTGATGTTTCAACAGTTGAACAGTTTTCGTTGTGCCTACGTTATGTAACATGTAATGCTCCAAATGAATACACAATTTGGTAGCACTTTCTCAAGTTCATGCCTCTAACCTCTACCATTGGTACCGGTAGCGAGTTAGCAAAACCTTTAATAAAAGGACTTGCTTGTATTCAAGAAGCTCATCCCACAGCACTATATGTGCATTGCGCTTCTCATAGGGGTACGCGTCTAATTGGCACCGCGTCAGATTGGCACCGCGACAGATTGGCACCGCTCCTAGAGGTGCAAATCAGTCGTAACAGTACACGACAGATTGGAACCTGGAGAAAGGGGTGGTCCCAATCTGTCGTGGTGCCAAGCTGACGGCGGCCGCAGAGGTGCCAATCAGTCGTAACAGTACACGACAGATTGGAACCTCGAGAAATGAGTGGTGCCAATCTGTCGTGGTGACAAGCTGACGGCGACCGCAGAGGTGCCAATCAGTCGTAACAGTATACGACAGATTGGCACCGCTGCCCTCAATAGGCCCACCTTTTCGTTTTACTTACTAGTCTGATGTTTGAAAGCAGAAACGTGTCAATACTTGATGCATGTCAATTAATGTATACACATTGATAATAACATTAA
>NW_026543602.1:0-22682 GCF_028750875.1 Macrosteles quadrilineatus
CAAAATTGTAAAACCTTGTACACACTTGTACAGCCTTGTACACAATTGTACAACCTTGTACACACTTGTACAACCTTGTACACCCTTGTACAAACTTTTACACATCGTACACACTTGTACATCCTTGTACAAACTTGTACATCCTTGTACACACTTGTACAACCTTGTACACACTTGTACAATCTTGTACACACTTGTACAGCCTTGTACACAATTGTACAACCTTGTACACACTTGTACAGCCTTGTACACAATTGTACAACCTTGTACACACTTGTACAACCTTGTACACACTTTTACTTATCGTACACACTTGTACACCCTTGTACAAACTTGTACATCCTTGTACACACTTGTACAACCTTGTACAAACTTGTACAAACTTGTACATCCTTGTACACGATTTTACCGCCTTGTACACACTTGTACAACCTTGTGAAAACTTGTACAACCTTGTACACACTTGTACACCCTTGTACACACTTGTACAAGCTTGTACACACTTGTACAACCTTGTACACACTTGTACACCCTTGTACACACATGTATAACCTTGTACACAACTTGTACAACCTTGTACACACTTGTACAACCTTGTAAAACTTGTACACCCTTGTACAAACTTGTACACCCCTGTACACACTTGTACACATTTGTACACACTTGTACACCCTTGTACACACTTGTACAACCTTGTACAAACTTATACAATCTTGTACACACTTGTACAACCCAGTACACAACTTGTACAACCTTGTACACACTTGTACAACCTTGTAAAACTTGTACACCCTTGTACAAACTTGTACACCCCTGTACACCACTTGTACACATTTGTACACACTTGTACACCCTTGTACACACTTGTACAAACTTGTACAAACTTATACAATCTTGTACACACTTGTACAACCCAGTACACACTTGTACAATCTTGTACAAACTTGTACATCCTTGTACACGATTGTACACCCTTGTACACACTTGTACAACCTTGTACACACTTGTACAACCTTGTACACAATTGTACAACCTTGTACACACTTGTACAACCTTGTACACACTTGTACAACCTTGTACACACTTGCACAACTTTGTACACACTTGTACAGTCTTGTACACAATTGTACAACCTTGTACACACTTGTACAACCTTGTACACACTTGTACAACCTTGTACACAATTGTACAGCCTTGTACACACTTGTACAACCTTGTACACACTTGTACAGCCTTGTACACAATTGTACAACCTTGTACACACTTGTACAACCTTGTACACACTTGTACAACCTTGTACACAATTGTACAGCCTTGTACACACTTGTACAACCTTGTACACACTTGTACAACCTTGTTAAAACTTGTACACCCTTGTACACACTTGTACAACCTTGTAAACCTTGTACACACTTGTACAGCCTTGTACACAATTGTACAACCTTGTACACACTTGTACAACCTTGTACACAATTGTACAACCTCGTACACACTTGTACAACCTCGTACACACTTGTACAACCTTGTACACACTTGTACAACCTTGTACATACTTGGACAACCTTGTACACACTTGTACAACCTTGTACACACTTGTACAACCTTTTACACACTTGTTGTAACCTTTTTTTTTAATTTTAATAGTTATAGGTTAATTGAACTAAGCCCAGGTTAACTCAGAGAAGGGGGGGGGGTTTGGTACTCAAAACTTTTAAAGAGTCACAATGACATAAGGGATCCTCTTCGGGAAGGCGCCACCTTGTTTACTGCAGAACGTCCACCGGCCAACAAGGAAGTCCAATGGCAGTACAGGGTTGAGATTAAAAGGTTTACCCTCGAGGACCACTTAACTTATCATTCAGACCCACTTACTCATTTACTTAGGCCTAGACAATTTAATGTGTTAATATGGCTAATAGTAATTGCATGAGCGTGAGGAGCAAGATTAATTTGTAAGGAAGCGTCTAAAGTTGTTTTTAAACACAGTAGGAAATATTAATATAGTGAAAACACAACAATTAAATTTAAGTTACAATAGTTTAATAAGAAAAGTGAAATTTAAGAGGATTACACATCTGCAGATCTTAAAACAAAATTTAATGATTGTCAAACCTATTATAACAGTATGATAGGAAACAATAACTCAACGCTCAACAATGATGATTTAAAAAAACTTAATATTGGTGGCCACCTTAACTTGAGTCGAATAACTCTAAAATATAAATTAGGTAACTTACGGTTTCATAAAAAAATAAAACATGAATTCAACTAGAGACCTAGGCCTAACATGACTACGCATAAATTAAAACAAATATCACAATTAAACAGAAAGAAAAGAAATACAAGTTAAAATATCAGTTATCGTTAAGGGATCAAATTGTCCGAAGAAAGAGAAATACAGAATAATGATTTATGATAGGTAACTTATTGATTGTCTACTTAGCGGTAAGGCGTATCAGGTCCTTCACAAAACTGTAAATGACGAGACGAACAGAATTCCATTTTGGTTTGACTAGTAGGCTTAGTAGGTAGGCCTAGTCATCGGACGGTGAGCATGTCTCATCCAGCAGGTACGGACATCTCCCGAGCCAGCATTCCCCGTACATATCCCTAGAAAAGGGCCTCATGAATAGTAACATTCTTATAACACAACGGTATAGCAGTCTCACACACTGTCTTTGGTAAGTTAATATTTCACATCAGTCGATGACTGTCCATGTAACAATTATTAAATTCATTAACAGCTTTAAAATAACACAGCAAAAGTTCAGTCTTTTGAAATCACAAGCTATAAGGCACTAGAGTTTTGAACAATACTGTCTGTCTGAATGGCCTAAACTAACCTATCAAACTTGTTCTCAAGTCTTTGGTCCATAGTACATAATTATGCATAGCACCACACAATACATTACATACATTAAATAAGATTCGTTAACAAATTAAATCCTAACATTCGACAATATTATACTTACAACATGGACCCAGCTCGTATAACCTAGAAACTAAACATTTTACACATAGTCTATTTAAACACTTTGAAAGATAACACAGAATAATCCATAGGCCCTACATTTTAACAGTTTCAGTGACTTTGTAGGCTACTTTGCCAAATTTAAGACAACTGAACCTAGGCCTAGCACAAGTTAAAGTCAAAAGGTTCGTAAAGCATCTTTAGCCTAGGCTTTAAGGCAAAATTACAAAATAGGCTAGTAACAGAATCAAATCTCAGAGTGAACGGGAAAGCCGTACTATCAGAACACATTTAAAAACAGACGTTACCAAATTTAAGTATAGACTTTAATAACAAACAATTTGAGAACAAATTTAATTTACTAACCTAAAGAGCTGGACCCAAAATGAGTCTGAATGACTGAGGTGGATTTTTGTAAGACAATGTGGGACATAGTATTAGCATACCCATCTCAAGAAAACCCTAAATAACAAAATGTTACAACATAATCCCCCAAAATATGTAATAAAAAGAAACCTTACCTCGAGGGTGATTTGATTTAAGTAAATTTAGTTGACACTTTAGTTGAAAACATCTTGAATTACAAAAAAAATCAACTTCTCATTTTTTTTTTTCATCACAAAATCATGGCTATAGGAGAAGAGGGAGGAAGCGTCGGTTTCAGTCCACAAATCCATCGAGTTTCATTATTGAGTCCAACCACCAATCAGAGGTCTACAACTTTATCGATTGAGTGAAGATGGGATGTAGCAACCGTTGGAGCGAAGAGTATGAAGTGGTAGAGGCGTACTATATAAAATATTTTACAGTGACGAAATGAAATTCAGAATGCGGTCAGGCAGTCGATGCGCGCTTAAAGACTGAGATGAAATATTTAGCGGGTGATCAGTCCGCTAGTCTGTATGTAGGCGTTACTGAAATTCAGAGCGTTACAAATACTCCCCCACTTTCTAGAAAATTTCTCAAATTTTCTCAACTTAGGCTACGTACAACTTTAAATCAGACACATGCCAATTGCCTAAGTTCTGGCCTTCGGAATCCACTAAAGTATACACATTTTCTGATTTCTTCTCTGAAATGGTGTATGGTCCAACGAAGCGTGGCGTTAATTTTGAAGAGTAGAAGTTGGCGGCATTCGATTGTGTGAAGTTCCGCTTCCACACCAGTTGACCAACATTAAATCTCTCTGGACGTCTGCGGAGGTTGTAAGTGCTTTCATTTTGTTGATGGGCCTTCTCCAGACGTCTTTTTACATCCTCATAGATTTGTTTGAGTTTAGATATCTTCTCAGCATAGTCAGACTGATCTGTAGGTTCCAGTGGCAACTCAGAAAGTAGTTTGGAGTCCTCACACCCTGTTACTGACAACTCACGTCCAAAATTTAAGAAAGCTGGTGTGTAACCTGTGGTCTCATGCTTAGCTGTACGAAGAGCAAAACCTAAAGCAGGAATATTCTTATCCCATTCTCGGTGATTATCCTTCATGTAGGCTCTGATCATCGTAATGATGGTTCTGTTAGCTCTCTCTGTTGGATTTGCCTGTGGGTGCCTACTGGGGTTAAAAAGCATTTTAACTTGATATTGTGACATCAACTTCCGCATTTGTGCCCCGGTAAATTCTGACCCATTATCACATTTAAAATAGGAGGGGACACCATAAATCATAAATACTTGTTCCTCCAACACTTTGGATACTATAGTGGCGGTAGCAGCTCGAATCGGAAACAAAAGAGTATACTTAGAAAAGTTATCCACGACAACCAAAAGATATTTAAAGCCTTTTGTTGACCTTGGAAAAGGTCCCATTAAATCAGCGCTTATGGTGCACCAAGGTCGGGTTCCACCACGGCTCTGTCCAAGTAAACCAGCTGGTTTGGTTTGGTCATATTTTGTTTGTTGACAAACTTTACACTGCCGCAGATATTTCATGACATCTGGTCGGAGTTTGGGCCAATAATAACGTTGTTGTATACGGCTCAGAGTTTTATAACTACCTAAATGCCCTGCTGTTTCGGCATCATGATTCTCATGGAAAATTTTAAGGCGTTGGCCTTTCGGGACAACTAATTTCCAATCTTCAGCATCATGGTCCAAAGTGAATTTTCCAGGAATATGTTTCCACAGCTTACGGTTTTCTACCCTCCAAAGCGGATATTGATCTGGGTGGTTGGTAACTTCTTCAATCATACGGTCATACCATTTATCTACGCTAGGAGTGAGTTCTGCAATTGTTCCTTCGAGTTGTTCTGGCAAGGCACGGCTGAGGAGGTCTGGGACGACATGTTCCTTTCCTTTACGATGGATTAATTTAAAGTCGAAAGGTTGTAACCGTAATGCCCATCGAGCTAGGCGGCCTTGAGGATCCTTTAAATTATTCAACCAGAGGAGGCTGTAGTGATCAGTCACCACGGTAAAGTGGGTTCCTTCGATATATGGACGGAAACGCTCAATAGCCCAGATGACGGCCAGACACTCTCTTTCTGTCGCTGAAAATTTCATCTCACCTTTTGACAATGTACGACTAGCGTAGGCTATGACGGCTTCACCTTCCTCAGTAGGCTGTGAGAGTACTGCTCCGATTCCAACGCCACTAGCATCGCATGAAATTGTAAATTCTCTGGAGAAATCAGGACATGTCAAGATAGGAGATTTTATTAGGCAGCTGCGGATATCTAGAAAAGCCGCTTGAGCTTCTGGGGTCCAAATGAATTTCGAAGTCTTCTTTAACAGGCTGGTGAGTGGGTGTAGACGAGTAGCAAAGTTGGGTATGAACCGGCGATACCAGGAAGCCATTCCGCAGAATCTTCTCACTTCTTTTGTGGTCTTAGGTGTGGGGATATCCAGTATTGATTTCACCTTGTCGGGATCCACTCTTAGTCCATTCTCGTCCACAACATACCCTAAGTACTTCAGTTCCGGTCGGCAGAATTTACATTTGTCCCGATTTACTGTTATTTTGGCTGCACTTAACCGTTTAAATATTTCTTCTAAAATTTCTAAATGTTTGTCGAAAGTTTGAGTCACAATCACAATGTCATCCAAATACACAAAAACGTGGGGTTCCAAGTCAGCACCCAATACATTATCAATAAAACGTTGCCAAGTCGCTGGAGCGTTGTGCAAGCCAAATGGCATGGTGATAAACTGGAAGAGGCCTCGACCTGGAACAGTAAAAGCGGTCTTCTCCTTACTGTCAGCCGCCAATGGAATCTGCCAATAAGCGTGTTTCACATCTAGCGAGGATAAGTACTTAGCATCACGGAGACGATCTAGGATGTTAGTGACTTGGGGCAGAGGGTAAGCGTCCCGCTTCGTTACTTCATTAACCTTTCGCAGATCGACACATACTCGCAGACTACCATCGGGTTTCTCTAACATGAGTACTGGAGAACTCCACGCACTTTTTGAAGGTTCCACAACATTCAGTTTTAACATCCGATCTAATTCTTCATGCAAAATTTTGAGACGAGCCGGAGACATGTTGTAATACCGTTGTTTTATCGGCTTGGCAGTGCCAGTATCAATTTCGTGTTCGACTAAATTGGTGCGACCCAATGTAGAAGTTTCCTTGCCTAAACAAGTCTTCAGTAAATTTTCCAATCGTTGTTGTTGGTCTTGGTCCAGGTGTTCCGCAGCACAAATACCAGAAGTTCCGCTAAGTTCATAAATAGAATCAACATTAACACCAAACTCCCATGTTCTTTGAGACATATCTGTAATAATTTGCATACTAGTCCAGAAGTCAATACCCAAGATGAGTGTTTGCGGCAGAGTTGGAACCACCATGACAGTAATGAGCCGAGTGCGGTCCTCTAAAGTAACAGGTAACTGGATAGTTCCTTTAACCATGTGCCGTTTAGCGTCCGCAGTTTCTACAAAACGACCAGGTGTAGGACTAAGATGTTGTTCCAACTCTTTAAGAACAAATAAGCCTTGGTGGCCTAATACGGTTTGGGAGGCTCCAGAATCCAACAAACCTTTGATAACAACTCCATTAATATTTACAGTAACATAAGGCCTAGGGTCAAAATCACAAGAATCCAACACATACATAACTTTTCCACAAGACACATTACTATTAAAATTACTAAATATATCACAGTCAGAGCTTAAATTTGGTTTCCAGGTACAAGGGACATTAGTAGATTCAATGGTAAAGGTGGGTCTATTAACAAGGTCTGAATTCCTACTTTGACAGTTCTTTAAGGGGTCCACCAAAATTTCAGTAGCGGGCCCCGGGCTTATACGTTTTTTGGTCGGCACTTATTACAATTTACTTTACTGACTCCATGTGTTCCACAGGTGTAGCAAAACTTCTTGCGCGGGAGATTGCAGTTAGTGAACCTATGCCCTGTCTTTTGACAATTCCAACACAACATAGTTGAATCATCCAACCTTTGTGGTCTTTGACTATTTAACTCACTGCGGTTGTTGTTAGGTCTGTTCCGGTTACTGTCTGAAATGGTAGAGATCCTTCCGGGGTTGGAAAAAGGTTTTCGAACACCATTGGACCTGTATGGTGGAACTGAATATGCTAAATCTGGTTCTAAAACTTGACTTGATTTTGGAGGAGGTCGCTGCCTCATAGCCCTCATACGTCCTGCTTCTGCCTGACGACCAAAATAACGCAGATCTTCCATTGAAGTTATCTTGACTAGACATAATTTGCTCTGTAAGAAACCGTTGAGATTTTTCAAAACTTGTTTTAGTTTCTCTTTTTCGGTTACGCCTTCATTAAGTCGACTGTATAGACCTTCCATGGCTGCCAAGTATAGATCGATAGCTTCTTCTTCTCCCTGTGTCCTTTCTTTAATTTCTTGCAGTAGCCAATCATCGTAATCCGGATTCTGGAATACAGATTTTAATTCCTTGCACAATTCTTTCCATGAAGAAACACGTTGATGGGCTGAACGGTACCATATAAGTGCTTGTCCTGCGAATAAGTCCACCGCAGATTCAAAAAGTTCTTGTTCGGAAACTCCCCTTGCTCTTCTCAGCTCTTCGACTCGTACTAAGAATGCTCCGATGCTCACAGCTCCGTCATTATTAAATTTCAGGTTCCACTTGTAGACTGGTACAGACTTGGGACCATATCCTTGATGTTTGGATGGTGTTTCTTTAATCGCCCTCGAGGGATTCAAGGTGATTTCCTGCATCTGATCATGCAAGGTATGAAGGTCATCAACAAGTGGGGTTTGTTTGCTTATCTCTGAGAAACTTACATCCGTAGACCTAACCGGTGTAGAAATCTCTTGAATATTATTGCCTAGTCCATGGTTGGTTTCAGGAGGATTAACACTCTTTAAAGGATCTTCTTTCTTCTCACACCCAGTGCCTTGGAAAAGATCAATAAATTCTTTAGTTTTATCCAATAGTTCTTGCTGTCGTTGCGTGGGACTGAGGTCCGAAGAAGGCGCAATCGGGATCCTCTCAACTCTATAAAACAAATGCCAAAGACGGGCAGTCAGTCTCAATGCCTCGCTATCTTTATAGTCACCATCATAGGCTTCAATCAAGAAAGCCAGGTCCGAAAGTTTCTCTTCACATGTTTCCAGTTCTTTCAGTTCATCTAGTCCATTGACTACAGCATTATCTATTGCAGTTTTGTTGGAAAAACACTGAGTCAAGCGTTTCCGCAAATCATTAGTATCTCCAGCCGTAGATACTCCTCTAATCGATAATTCATAAACAATTTCATCTTTTCTAAGTCTGTAGGAATTCATGTTTATGGAGTTAACACACAAAAAATCTTAATAAACAATATCACAATAGGCTATCCACAAAATGAGTACAGAGACCACCAATATTTGGGATAAGTAGGCCTATCTTCCTTTCTAATAATCCAGCCGAAGAAGAGTTTCAACAAACGATACTGTAATTACTTTCCGGCCCCACGTTACGGGCGCCATTTGTAACCTTTTTTTTTAATTTTAATAGTTATAGGTTAATTGAACTAAGCCCAGGTTAACTCAGAGAAGGGGGGGGGGGGTTTGGTACTCAAAACTTTTAAAGAGTCACAATGACATAAGGGATCCTCTTCGGGAAGGCGCCACCTTGTTTACTGCAGAACGTCCACCGGCCAACAAGGAAGTCCAATGGCAGTACAGGGTTGAGATTAAAAGGTTTACCCTCGAGGACCACTTAACTTATCATTCAGACCCACTTACTCATTTACTTAGGCCTAGACAATTTAATGTGTTAATATGGCTAATAGTAATTGCATGAGCGTGAGGAGCAAGATTAATTTGTAAGGAAGCGTCTAAAGTTGTTTTTAAACACAGTAGGAAATATTAATATAGTGAAAACACAACAATTAAATTTAAGTTACAATAGTTTAATAAGAAAAGTGAAATTTAAGAGGATTACACATCTGCAGATCTTAAAACAAAATTTAATGATTGTCAAACCTATTATAACAGTATGATAGGAAACAATAACTCAACGCTCAACAATGATGATTTAAAAAAACTTAATATTGGTGGCCACCTTAACTTGAGTCGAATAACTCTAAAATATAAATTAGGTAACTTACGGTTTCATAAAAAAATAAAACATGAATTCAACTAGAGACCTAGGCCTAACATGACTACGCATAAATTAAAACAAATATCACAATTAAACAGAAAGAAAAGAAATACAAGTTAAAATATCAGTTATCGTTAAGGGATCAAATTGTCCGAAGAAAGAGAAATACAGAATAATGATTTATGATAGGTAACTTATTGATTGTCTACTTAGCGGTAAGGCGTATCAGGTCCTTCACAAAACTGTAAATGACGAGACGAACAGAATTCCATTTTGGTTTGACTAGTAGGCTTAGTAGGTAGGCCTAGTCATCGGACGGTGAGCATGTCTCATCCAGCAGGTACGGACATCTCCCGAGCCAGCATTCCCCGTACATATCCCTAGAAAAGGGCCTCATGAATAGTAACATTCTTATAACACAACGGTATAGCAGTCTCACACACTGTCTTTGGTAAGTTAATATTTCACATCAGTCGATGACTGTCCATGTAACAATTATTAAATTCATTAACAGCTTTAAAATAACACAGCAAAAGTTCAGTCTTTTGAAATCACAAGCTATAAGGCACTAGAGTTTTGAACAATACTGTCTGTCTGAATGGCCTAAACTAACCTATCAAACTTGTTCTCAAGTCTTTGGTCCATAGTACATAATTATGCATAGCACCACACAATACATTACATACATTAAATAAGATTCGTTAACAAATTAAATCCTAACATTCGACAATATTATACTTACAACATGGACCCAGCTCGTATAACCTAGAAACTAAACATTTTACACATAGTCTATTTAAACACTTTGAAAGATAACACAGAATAATCCATAGGCCCTACATTTTAACAGTTTCAGTGACTTTGTAGGCTACTTTGCCAAATTTAAGACAACTGAACCTAGGCCTAGCACAAGTTAAAGTCAAAAGGTTCGTAAAGCATCTTTAGCCTAGGCTTTAAGGCAAAATTACAAAATAGGCTAGTAACAGAATCAAATCTCAGAGTGAACGGGAAAGCCGTACTATCAGAACACATTTAAAAACAGACGTTACCAAATTTAAGTATAGACTTTAATAACAAACAATTTGAGAACAAATTTAATTTACTAACCTAAAGAGCTGGACCCAAAATGAGTCTGAATGACTGAGGTGGATTTTTGTAAGACAATGTGGGACATAGTATTAGCATACCCATCTCAAGAAAACCCTAAATAACAAAATGTTACAACATAATCCCCCAAAATATGTAATAAAAAGAAACCTTACCTCGAGGGTGATTTGATTTAAGTAAATTTAGTTGACACTTTAGTTGAAAACATCTTGAATTACAAAAAAAATCAACTTCTCATTTTTTTTTTTCATCACAAAATCATGGCTATAGGAGAAGAGGGAGGAAGCGTCGGTTTCAGTCCACAAATCCATCGAGTTTCATTATTGAGTCCAACCACCAATCAGAGGTCTACAACTTTATCGATTGAGTGAAGATGGGATGTAGCAACCGTTGGAGCGAAGAGTATGAAGTGGTAGAGGCGTACTATATAAAATATTTTACAGTGACGAAATGAAATTCAGAATGCGGTCAGGCAGTCGATGCGCGCTTAAAGACTGAGATGAAATATTTAGCGGGTGATCAGTCCGCTAGTCTGTATGTAGGCGTTACTGAAATTCAGAGCGTTACATTGTACAGCCTTGTACACAATTGTACAACCTTGTACACACTTGTACAGCCTTGTACACAATTGTACAACCTTGTACACACTTGTACAACCTTGTACACACTTGTACAACCTTGTACACAATTGTAGAGCCTTGTACACACTTGTACAACCTTGTACACACTTGTACAGCCTTGTACAAAATTGTACAACCTTGTACACACTTGTACAGCCTTGTACACAATTGTACAACCTTGTACACACTTGTACAAACTTGTACAACCTTGTACAAACTTTTACACATCGTACACACTTGTACAGCCCTTGTACAAACTTGTACATCCTTGTACACACTTGTACAACCTTGTACACACTTTTACATCCTTGTACACAATTGTACACCCTTGTACACACTTGTACAACCTTGTACACACTTGTACAACCTTGAACACACTTGTACAGCCTTGTACACAATTGTACAACCTTGTACACACTTGTACAACCTTGTACACACTTGTACAACCTTGTACACAATTGTACAGCCTTGTACACACTTGTACAACCTTGTACACACTTGTACAGCCTTGTACACAATTGTACAACCTTGTACACACTTGTACAACCTTGTACACACTTGTACAACCTTGTACACAATTGTACAGCCTTGTACACACTTGTACAACCTTGTACACACTTGTACAACCTTGTAAAAACTTGTACACCCTTGTACACACTTGGACAACTTGTACAACCTTGTACACACTTGTACAGCCTTGTACAACCTTGTACAACCTTGTACACACTTGTACAGCCTTGTTAAAACTTGTACACCCTTGTACACACATGTACAACCTTGTACACAACTTGTACAACCTTGTACACACTTGTACAACCTTGTAAAACTTGTACACCCTTTTACAAACTTGTACACCCCTGTACACACTTGTACACATTTGTACACACTTGTACACCCTTGTACACACTTGTACAAACTTATACAATCTTGTACACACTTGTACAACCCAGTACACAACTTGTACAACCTTGTACACACTTGTACAACCTTGTAAAACTTGTACACCCTTGTACAAACTTGTACACCCCTGTACACACTTGTACACATTTGTACACACTTGTACACCCTTGTACACACTTGTACAACCTTGTACAAACTTATACAATCTTGTACACACTTGTACAACCCAGTAAACACTTGTAAAATCTTGTACAAACTTGTACATCATTGTACACGATTGTACACCCTTGTACACACTTGTACAACCTTGTACACACTTGTACAACCTTGTACACAATTGTACAACCTTGTACACACTTGTACAACCTTGTACACACTTGCACAACTTTGTACACACTTGTACAGTCTTGTACACAATTGTACAACCTTGTACACACTTGTACAACCTTGTACACACTTGTACAACCTTGTACACAATTGTACAGCCTTGTACACACTTGTACAACCTTGTACACACTTGTACAGCCTTGTACACAATTGTACAACCTTGTACACACTTGTACAACCTTGTACACACTTGTACAACCTTGTACACAATTGTACAGCCTTGTACACACTTGTACAACCTTGTACACACTTGTACAACCTTGTAAAAACTTGTACACCCTTGTACACACTTGTACAACCTTGTTTAACCTTGTACAAACTTGTACATCCTTGTACACGATTTTTCACCCTTGTACACACTTGTACAACCTTGTACAAACTTGTACATCCTTGTACACACTTGTACAACCTTGTACAAACTTGTACAAACTTGTACATCCTTGTACACGATTTTTCACCCTTGTACACACTTGTACAACCTTGTACACACTTGTACACCCTTGTACACTCTTGTACAACCTTGTACACACTTGTACAACCTTGTACACACTTGTACAACCTTGTACACACTTGTACAACCTTGTACACACTTGTACAACCTTGTACACACTTGTACAACCTTGTACACACTTGTACAACCTTGTACACACTTGTACAACCTTGTACACACTTGTACAACCTTGTACACACTTGTACAACCTTGTACACACTTGTACAACCTTGTACACACTTGTACAACCTTGTACACACTTGTACAACCATGTAAAAACTTGTACAACCTTGTACACACTTGTACACCCTTGTACACACTTGTACAAGCTTGTACACACTTGTACAACCTTGTACACACTTGTACACCCTTGTACACACTTGTACAACCTTGTACAAACCTGTACACCTTTGTACACACTTGTACATGCTTGTACACACTTGTACAAGCTTGTATACACTTGTACACCTTTGTTCAAATTTGTGAACCCTTGTACACTTTTGTACACCCTTGTACACATTTGTACAACCTTGTACAAACTTGTACACACTTGTACAAACTTGTAAACACTTGTACAACCTTGTACAAACTTGTACAACCTTGTACACACTTGTACAACGTTGTACACACTTGTACAAGTTGTACACACTTGTACAACCTTGTACACACTTGTACAGACTTGTACACACTTGTACAACCTTGTACACAATTGTAAAACCTTGTACACACTTGTACAACCTTGTACAAACTTGTACACACTTGTACAAACTTTTACATCCTTGTACACATTTGTACACCCTTGTACACACTTGTACAACCTTGTACAACCTTGTACAAACCTGTACACCCTTGTACACACTTGTACAAGCTTGTACACGATTGTACACCCTTGTACACACTTGTGCACCCTTGTACAAACTTGTACATCCTTGTACACACTTGTACAACCTTGTACAAACTTGTACAAACTTGTACAAACTTGTACATCCTTGTACACGATTGAACACCCTTGTACACACTTGTACAACCTTGTACACACTTGTACAACCTGATACACAATTGTACAACCTTGTACACACTTGTACAACCTTGTACACACTTGTACAACCTTGTACACACTTGTACAACATTGTACACACTTGTACAACCTTGTACACACTTGTACAACCTTGTACACACTTGTACAACCTGATACACAATTGTACAACCTTGTACACACTTGTACAACCTTGTACACACTTGTACAACCTTGTACACACTTGTACAACCTTGTACACACTTGTACAACCTTGTACACACTTGTACAGCCTTGTACACAATTGTACAACCTTGTACACACTTGTACAACCTTGTACACACTTTTACAACCTTGTACACAATTGTACAGCCTTGTACACACTTGTACAACCTTGTACACACTTGTACAGCCTTGTACAAAATTGTACAACCTTGTACACACTTGTACAGCCTTGTACACAATTGTACAACCTTGTACACACTTGTACAACCTTGTACACCCTTGTACAAACTTTTACACATCGTACACACTTGTACACCCTTGTACAAACTTGTACATCCTTGTACACACTTGTACAACCTTGTACACACTTGTACAATCTTGTACACACTTGTACAATCTTGTACACACTTGTACAGCCTTGTACACAATTGTACAACCTTGTACACACTTGTACAGCCTTGTACACAATTGTACAACCTTGTACACACTTGTACAACCTTGTACACCCTTGTACACACTTTTACTTATCGTACACACTTGTGCACCCTTGTACAAACTTGTACATCCTTGTACACACTTGTACAACCTTGTACAAACTTGTACAAACTTGTACATCCTTGTACACGATTTTACACCCTTGTACACACTTGTACAACCTTGTAAAAACTTGTACAACCTTGTACACACTTGTACACCCTTGTACACACTTGTACAAGCTTGTACACACTTGTACAACCTTGTACACACTTGTACACACTTGTACACCCTTGTACACACATGTACAACCTTGTACACAACTTGTACAACCTTGTACACACTTTTACAACCTTGTAAAACTTGTACACCCTTGTACAAACTTGTACACCCCTGTACACACTTGTACACATTTGTACACACTTGTACACCCTTGTACACACTTGTACAACCTTGTACAAACTTATACAATCTTGTACACACTTGTACAACCCAGTACACAACTTGTACAACCTTGTACACACTTGTACAACCTTGTAAAACTTGTACACCCTTGTACAAACTTGTACACCCCTGTACACACTTGTACACATTTGTACACACTTGTACACCCTTGTACACACTTGTACAACCTTGTACAAACTTATACAATCTTGTACACACTTGTACAACCCAGTACACACTTGTAAAATCTTGTACAAACTTGTACATCATTGTACACGATTGTACACCCTTGTACACACTTGTACAACCTTGTACACACTTGTACAACCTTGTACACAATTGTACAACCTTGTACACACTTGTACAACCTTGTACACACTTGCACAACTTTGTACACACTTGTACAGTCTTGTACACAATTGTACAACCTTGTACACACTTGTACAACCTTGTACACACTTGTACAACCTTGTACACAATTGTACAGCCTTGTACACACTTGTACAACCTTGTACACACTTGTACAGCCTTGTACACAATTGTACAACCTTGTACACACTTGTACAACCTTGTACACACTTGTACAACCTTGTACACACTTGTACAACCTTGTACACAATTGTACACCCTTGTACACACTTGTACAACCTTGTACAACCTTGTACACACTTGTACAGCCTTGTACACAATTGTACAACCTTGTACACACTTGTACAACCTTGTACAACCTTGTACAAACCTGTACACCCTTGTACACACTTGTACAAGCTTGTACACGATTGTACACCCTTGTACACACTTGTGCACCCTTGTACAAACTTGTACATCCTTGTACACACTTGTACAACCTTGTACAAACTTGTACAAACTTGTACAAACTTGTACATCCTTGTACACTATTGTACACCCTTGTACACACTTGTACAACCTTGTACACACTTGTACAACCTGATACACAATTGTACAACCTTGTACACACTTGTACAACCTTGTACACACTTGTACAACCTTGTACACACTTGTACAACCTTGTACACACTTGTACAACCTTGTACACACTTGTACAGCCTTGTATACAATTGTACAACCTTGTACACACTTGTACAGCCTTGTACACAATTGTACAACCTTGTACAGCCTTGTACACAATTGTACAACCTTGTACACACTTGTACAACCTTGTACACCCTTGTACACACTTTTACTTATCGTACACACTTGTACACCCTTGTACAAACTTGTACAACCTTGAACACACTTGTACAACCTTGTACACACTTGTACAACCTTGTACACAATTGTACATCCTTGTAAACAATTGTACACCCTTGTACACACTTGTACAACCTTGTACACACTTGTACAACCTTGAACACACTTGTACAGCCTTGTACACAATTGTACAACCTTGTACACACTTGTACAACCTTGTACACACTTGTACAACCTTGTACACAATTGTACAGCCTTGTACACACTTGTACAACCTTGTACACACTTGTACAGCCTTGTACACAATTGTACAACCTTGTACACACTTGTACAACCTTGTACACACTTGTACAACTTTGTACACAATTGTACAGCCTTGTACACACTTGTAAAACCTTGTACACACTTGTACAACCTTGTAAAAACTTGTACACCCTTGTACACACTTGTACAACTTGTACACACTTGTACAACTTGTACAACCTTGTACACACTTGTACAGCCTTGTACAACCTTGTACAAACTTGTACACACTTGTACAGACTTGTTAAAACTTGTACACCCTTGTACACACATGTACAACCTTGTACACAACTTGTACAACCTTGTACACACTTGTACAACCTTGTAAAACTTGTACACATTTGTACACACTTGTACACCCTTGTACACACTTGTACAACCTTGTACAAACTTATACAATCTTGTACACACTTGTACAACCCAGTACACACTTGTACAATCTTGTACAAACTTGTACTCCCTTGTACAAACTTGTACATCCTTGTACACACTTGTACAACCTTGTACAAACTTGTACAAACTTGTAAAAACTTGTACATCCTTGTACACGATTGTACACCCTTGTACACACTTGTACAACCTTGTACACACTTGTACAACCTGACACACAATTGTACAACCTTGTACACACTTGTACAACCTTGTACACACTTGTACAACCTTGTACACACTTGTCCAACCTTGTACACACTTGTACAACCTTGTACACACTTGTACAACCTTGTACACACTTGTACAACCTTGTACACACTTGTACAGCCTTGTACACAATTGTACAACCTTGTACACACTTGTACAACCTTGTACACACTTGTACAACCTTGTACACAATTGTACAGCCTTGTACACAATTGTACAACCTTGTACACACTTGTACAGCCTTGTACACACTTGTACAGCCTTGTACACACTTGTACAGCCTTGTACACACTTGTACAGCCTTGTACAAAATTGTACAGCCTTGTACACAATTGTACAACCTTGTACACACTTGTACAACCTTGTACACCCTTGTACAAACTTTTACACATCGTACACACTTGTACACCCTTGTACAAACTTGTACATCCTTGTACAAACTTGTATAAACTTGTACATCCTTGTACACGATTTTTCACCCTTGTACACACTTGTACAACCTTGTACACACTTGTACAACCTTGTACACACTTGTACAACCTTGTACACAATTGTACAACCTTGTACACACTTGTACAACCTTATACACACTTGTACAAACTTGTACACACTTGTACAACCTTGTACACACTTGTACAACCTTGTACACACTTGTACAACCTTGTACACACTTGTACAACCTTGTACACACTTGTACAACCTTGTACACACTTGTACAACCTTGTACACACTTGTACAACCTTGTACACTCTTGTACAACCTTGTACACACTTGTACAACCTTGTACACACTTGTACAACCTTGTACACACTTGTACAACCATGTAAAAACTTGTACAACCTTGTACACACTTGTACACCCTTGTACACACTTGTACAAGCTTGTACACACTTGTACAACCTTGTACACACTTGTACACCCTTGTACACACTTGTACAACCTTGTACAAACCTGTACACCCTTGTACACACTTGTACATGCTTGTACACACTTGTACAAGCTTGTATACACTTGTACACCTTTGTTCAAATTTGTGAACCCTTGTACACTTTTGTACACCCTTGTACACATTTGTACAACCTTGTACAAACTTGTACACACTTGTACAAACTTGTACACACTTGTACAACCTTGTACAAACTTGTACAACCTTGTACACACTTGTACAACGTTGTACACACTTGTACAAGTTGTACACACTTGTACAACCTTGTACACACTTGTACAACCTTGTACACACTTGTACAACCTTGTACACAATTGTAAAACCTTGTACACACTTGTACAACCTTGTACAAACTTGTACACACTTGTACAAACTTTTACATCCTTGTACACATTTGTACACCCTTGTACACACTTGTACAACCTTGTACAACCTTGTACACACCTGTACACCCTTGTACACACTTGTACAAGCTTGTACACGATTGTACACCCTTGTACACACTTGTGCACCCTTGTACAAACTTGTACATCCTTGTACACACTTGTACAACCTTGTACAAACTTGTACAAACTTGTACATCCTTGTACACGATTGTACACCCTTGTACACACTTGTACAACCTTGTACACACTTGTACAACCTGATACACAATTGTACAACCTTGTACACACTTGTACAACCTTGTACACACTTGTACAACCTTGTACACACTTGTACAACCTTGTACACACTTGTACAACCTTGTACACACTTGTACAGCCTTGTACACAATTGTACAACCTTGTACACACTTGTACAACCTTGTACACACTTGTACAACCTTGTACACAATTGTACAGCCTTGTACACACTTGTACAACCTTGTACACACTTGTACAGCCTTGTACAAAATTGTACAACCTTGTACACACTTGTACAGCCTTGTACACAATTGTACAACCTTGTACACACTTGTACAACCTTGTACACCCTTGTACAAACTTTTACACATCGTACACACTTGTACACTCTTGTACAAACTTGTACATCCTTGTACACACTTGTACAACCTTGTACACACTTGTACAATCTTGTACACACTTGTACAATCTTGTACACACTTGTACAGCCTTGTACACAATTGTACAACCTTGTACAGCCTTGTACACAATTGTACAACCTTGTACACACTTGTACAACCTTGTACACCCTTGTACACACTTTTACTTATCGTACACACTTGTACACCCTTGTACAAACTTGTACATCCTTGTACACACTTGTACAACCTTGTACAAACTTGTACAAACTTGTACATCCTTGTACACGATTTTACACCCTTGTACACACTTGTACAACCTTGTAAAAACTTGTACAACCTTGTACACACTTGTACACCCTTGAACACACTTGTACAAGCTTGTACACATTTGTACAACCTTGTACACACTTGTACACACTTGTACACCCTTGTACACACATGTACAACCTTGTACACAACTTGTACAACCTTGTACACACTTGTACAACCTTTTAAAACTTGTACACCCTTGTACAAACTTGTACACCCCTGTACACACTTGTACACATTTGTACACACTTGTACACCCTTGTACACACTTGTACAACCTTGTACAAACTTATACAATCTTGTACACACTTGTACAACCCAGTACACAACTTGTACAACCTTGTACACACTTGTACAACCTTGTAAAACTTGTACACCCTTGTACAAACTTGTACACCCCTGTACACACTTGTACACATTTGTACACACTTGTACACCCTTGTACACACTTGTACAACCTTGTACAAACTTATACAATCTTGTACACACTTGTACAACCCAGTACACACTTGTAAAATCTTGTACAAACTTGTACATCATTGTACACGATTGTACACCCTTGTACACACTTGTACAACCTTGTACACACTTGTACAACCTTGTACACAATTGTACAACCTTGTACACACTTGTACAACCTTGTACACACTTGCACAACTTTGTACACACTTGTACAGTCTTGTACACAATTGTACAACCTTGTACACACTTGTACAACCTTGTACACACTTGTACAACCTTGTACACAATTGTACAGCCTTGTACACACTTGTACAACCTTGTACACACTTGTACAGCCTTGTACACAATTGTACAACCTTGTACATACTTGTACAACCTTGTACACACTTGTACAACCTTGTACACAATTGTACAGCCTTGTACACACTTGTACAACCTTGTACACACTTGTACAACCTTGTAAAAACTTGTACACCCTTGTACACACTTGTACAACCTTGTACAACCTTTTACACACTTGTACAGCCTTGTACACAATTGTACAACCTTGTACACACTTGTACAACCTTGTACAACCTTGTACAAACCTGTACACCCTTGTACACACTTGTACAAGCTTGTACACGATTGTACACCCTTGTACACACTTGTGCATCCTTGTACAAACTTGTACATCCTTGTACACACTTGTACAACCTTGTACAAACTTGTACAAACTTGTACAAACTTGTACATCCTTGTACACGATTGTACACCCTTGTACACACTTGTACAACCTTGTACACACTTGTACAACCTGATACACAATTGTACAACCTTGTACACACTTGTACAACCTTGTACACACTTGTACAACCTTGTACACACTTGTACAACCTTGTACACACTTGTACAACCTTGTACACACTTGTACAGCCTTGTATACAATTGTACAACCTTGTACACACTTGTACAACCTTGTACACACTTGTACAACCTTGTACACAATTGTACAGCCTTGTACACACTTGTACAACCTTGTACACACTTGTACAGCCTTGTACAAAATTGTACAACCTTGTACACACTTGTACAGCCTTGTACACAATTGTACAACCTTGTACACACTTGTACAACCTTGTACACCCTTGTACAAACTTTTACACATCGTACACACTTGTACACCCTTGTACAAACTTGTACATCCTTGTACACACTTGTACAACCTTGTACACACTTGTACAATCTTGTACACATTTGTACAATCTTGTACACACTTGTACAGCCTTGTACACAATTGTACAACCTTGTACACACTTGTACAGCCTTGTACACAATTGTACAACCTTGTACACACTTGTACAACCTTGTACACCCTTGTACACACTTTTACTTATCGTACACACTTGTACACCCTTGTACAAACTTGTACATCCTTGTACACACTTGTACAACCTTGTACAAACTTGTACAAACTTGTACATCCTTGTACACGATTTTACACCCTTGTACACACTTGTACAACCTTGTTAAAACTTGTACAACCTTGTACACACTTGTACACCCTTGTACACACTTGTACAAGCTTGTACACACTTGTACAACCTTGTACACACTTGTACACCCTTGTACACACATGTACAACCTTGTACACAACTTGTACAACCTTGTACACACTTGTACAACCTTGTAAAACTTGTACACCCTTTTACAAACTTGTACACCCCTGTACACACTTGTACACATTTGTACACACTTGTACACCCTTGTACACACTTGTACAAACTTATACAATCTTGTACACACTTGTACAACCCAGTACACAACTTGTACAACCTTGTACACACTTGTACAACCTTGTAAAACTTGTACACCCTTGTACAAACTTGTACACCCCTGTACACACTTGTACACATTTGTACACACTTGTACACCCTTGTACACACTTGTACAACCTTGTACAAACTTATACAATCTTGTACACACTTGTACAACCCAGTACACACTTGTAAAATCTTGTACAAACTTGTACATCATTGTACACGATTGTACACCCTTGTACACACTTGTACAACCTTGTACACACTTGTACAACCTTGTACACAATTGTACAACCTTGTACACACTTGTACAACCTTGTACACACTTGCACAACTTTGTACACAATTGTACAGCCTTGTACACACTTGTACAACCTTGTACACACTTGTACAGCCTTGTACACAATTGTACAACCTTGTACACACTTGTACAACCTTGTACACACTTGTACAACCTTGTACACAATTGTACAGCCTTGTACACACTTGTACAACCTTGTACACACTTGTACAACCTTGTAAAAACTTGTACACCCTTGTACACACTTGTACAACCTTGTACAACCTTGTACAAACTTGTACATCCTTGTACACGATTTTTCACCCTTGTACACACTTGTACAACCTTGTACAAACTTGTACATCCTTGTACACACTTGTACAACCTTGTACAAACTTGTACAAACTTGTACATCCTTGTACACGATTTTTCACCCTTGTACACACTTGTACAACCTTGTACACACTTGTACACCCTTGTACACACTTGTACAACCTTGTACACACTTGTACAACCTTGTACACACTTGTACAACCTTGTACACACTTGTA
>NW_026543603.1:0-22654 GCF_028750875.1 Macrosteles quadrilineatus
GCTACATTTAGTTACACAGGATCAAAGACACAAAGGATCACTAACAAATTCAAGAAATATGGATGGAAATATCAATAGCATTCAGGACTCAGAACATCTTGAATAAAACATTGCATCTACAAATAGAAGAATGTAACAGATTTGACGCTTCGGGAATCTACAAAATAAATTGTAACGATTGTAATAGCTTTTGCATTGGACAAAATGTAATCTTTGTTAGACGTTTCAAGAACCATGTATCTGCATAGAGAAACAACAAACCAGAAAGAAATAATAATATCCTTTAAATAAATAATTTATTATACAGGGTGTCCCGGAACTCTCTACCAATATTTTAGGGCATTGTTCCTGGGTAAGAAACATATCTAAATATCATATTTAAATTGTCCGGAAGTCCTTAGTTACTCAGATAGCCGCCATTTTGTTTTTTTTTTCACTTATTAATTTTTTCCTGAAAATTGGTTAAACATACGAAGTTGAAACTTTGCAACAACATTTATGACAACTAGACAAAGCTACAAAAAAATTATGTCAATTTTTCAAATTCATAAAACAAAATGGCGGCTGTTTAAAATTTTACAAGAATAATTTTTTTTAAGGCAATTTCATTACAAATCGATCGACACCTTAATCTTTAAGATCGGACGAGTATTAACTGAGATATGGCAGTTTTAGTGATACGTGACCGCCGGATATTAGTTGCAGCGCGTGCTGAAAGCGGTCACTTATCACTAAAACTGCTATATCTCAGTTAATACTCGTCCGATCTTAAAGATTAAGGTGTCGATCGATTTTTAATAAAATTGCAATAAAAAAGTTAATCTTGTAAAAGTTTTGTAAAATCAACGGTTTTCGAGAAATTTAAGAAACAAAATTTTAATCAGCCGCCATTTTGTTTTATGAATTTGAAAAATCGTCATAATTTTTTTGTAGCTTTGTCTAGTTGTCATAAATGTTTGAGCAAAGTTTCAACTTCGTATGTTTAACTAATCTTCAGAAAAAAATTAATAAGTGAAAAAAAACAAAATGGCGGCTATCTGAGTAAATAAGGACTTCCGGACAATTTAAATATGATATTTAGATATTTATTTATTTATTTTACCTTCCAACGGTCAAGAACCAATTTACAATGTGTTGTATAGATGACTTATTCTAACTTAAACATAACATACAAAATAATTTATAACAATGACATGCAGTAAGTAAATACAATTTGATTTGAGCAGTATCGAAATGGACATACACAAAGCAGAACTTTAAATAACAACCAATGAACAAGAACAACAAATAAGAATAGTGAGTGAAAAAAATAAATGAACGACAAACAATAAATATATGTGTTTCAACAATAACAATAAATATATGAGTTTTAAAATAACAATAATATATGTTTCTTATGTTATATGTTATATATTGATGTTGTTATATGTTATATGTTGTTATATGTTTCTTTAATAAGATATGTTTCTTACCCAGGAACAATGCCCCAAAATATTGGTAGAGAGTTCCGGGACACCCTGTATACAATCGCATATGATACGCTTTAAATAACACCTATTTCAATATTTATTTTATAAACTAGATATTTAGGGAATTATCCACCTGAATACCAAGAAATGCTTGTCTCAGTTTGAAGTTGAATGAAGTTTATCTGTGTGGATCTAAGGTAATTGTCCAACTGGAAGAATATCCATTTAAAGCCACAACGTCCGTTACAACTTTAATACTTATCCTGTAGGTTAACGTTATAAAGTTGCTTAACTTGTCCTAAACTCCCATTTTACCTATGGGCAACTTTTGACTTTGCCTTTTCCATAGCATTCAGCTTTTTTTGGAATTTACAGGCCTAAAATAATATGATTGTAGCTGAGTGGTTATAGTGGACGCCTCAAATCTGAAGGTCGCTGGTTCGAATTCAAGGGAGTACGTTTCTAGACCCAGATGCCATGTCATTGGCTATGAATTAATGATGCTATCTAACAACAAGTTCGACGTTAGATAGTAACAAGACCAGGGTTTGGACCATTCCCTTTCAAAATGCAAAAAATGCCACCGGCGTAAAAATACCCAAAATCAAATAAAAATAAGAAAATATGCTTTAATAATAAAACGACACACATTTATTTATTTATTTATTGATTTACGGTTACACCATTTCTCAGAGTTGACATGCTGATATTAATACAAATACAATATTGATGGATTGAAAGTTAACGACCAAAAAGTAATAACGAATGCAAGTGAAATTTTGAATAATATGAAAGGAGCATAACTACTTGCCTAATTGCTTCAACTTAGTCTACTAAGGCTTCTTTGCTTCTCACTTAGTATATTTTTTTGTAAATTTTATAAAATATCCAAATATTATATAGTAATACATGCAAATGATACCTTATACATACAACAGATAAACTGAAACAGCTTTATGAAGTTGAATAGCAATCCAAAATGTGAAATTACAGACAAATTTACATTTTCTTAAGAGTTGCCAATTATATTATACATATTTGTTTACTAATGTAGCCCTTAGGAATGCGGTTATTATTTTCGCTGTTGAAGAATGTAATACAATATTACAGTTTAAAAATAACAATACAATTCTTGCTGCTATCGCTTTGTTTTCTAATGCTTCTACAATATAACTTCTCTGAAATACCATAGTTAAATTTTATTTTAATAGATTGCAAATATTACAAATATACCCTTCAGTGCTGTGTTCTTATGAGTATAGTTTAAAAAAAGGTTATACAATTGGCAAATGATTTGGGTTTAGAGGGATAAAGCACGGACATTTCCACAAAAACTCAAACTCGAATAGCTTTACGAAAACAATACTCTCTCTGAGTTCTGTGTATTTGGAGAGAAAGTAAAACTGACAAGATGTGGGAATAAGCTTAAATGTTATTACTATATGCAAAATAGTTATCTAAAAATATTTAATAAATATTATGAATGTTTCGATTGTTCTATGAATAAATTCCGTTCTAAAACAAATCAAGTTATACATAAATTTTCCCATTATCTAGTTACTGAGAGGTTCAAAGGTAATTCTGTATTTGAGTGTTAATTCTATTTGCTATTTAGGTCGACATTGAAAAGGTCACGAGGAGTGGAATTGAATTAACTCTCTCCCACAGGTGTAGTTATTTGAGGACAAACCACCTCACACCACTTTCACGTGCTCTGTACTTTATCTGGCATTTTGGAGCTTTATTAATATTTAAACCCAATTTCATAGTATTAAAACAGATGGTCTTTTTTACAAAGATGTTTGTTAACCCTTAAGGGTCCTTATAGACTAGCGGCCATCCTGGATAATTTTATACAGATGCTGAAGAGTTATTTACCGTCCAAAAATATTTTTTAAACACAAAAACTATTGTAATTTAAATATCTAGTATACTGTAGGATTATACATTTTCTTTTTGGTTTTTAATTGTCTTACAAGCTAGAACGTTTTGGCTCCAAGGACTCTTAGTGATGGTCAAATCAGAATGCACCTTTTTTTTTCATACATTCTACTACTGTATTAACCAATGTTTTTGGATTTATGTTTTTCATTTTTTAAGTAAAAAACTTGTATATCAACATTGGACCAGAGTTACTTGAGATATTACATAGTATTTAAGTCACAGAAATCGTTAGCATAAAAGTCAGTAACGGCTTGGAAGGTAGAATAATCTATTGTCCACCCTTACACCACATTTAGCTAAGTTAAAGCTATTTGTTGCCACAACTTTGTAACATAAATCCAACGATCTTGTTAAATTTTATACCCTTATATTTGTATATTTGTTTTATTGCTTAGTTATGTTAGTACTACAGATATGACTAAAACTTTCTGTATTTTAAGCCCTAGTGTTTGGAGTAGCTTGATGAAATTTAAACTATCATAAAATAAATACAAATAATGATATTCAATAGCATTCTGCATATCAATTCTATAAAATTACGCAAAGTATAAAAAGCCATACTTATATTTTCCTCTCCATGTTTTAGCAGTGGCTTATATATTAAATCAGTGTAAACAAATATTTACCGTCGAAGGGTTGTGTTTATGTTGAATGGAAAATGTAATTTAAACGATCACGATTTCAAAGTTGGCCGCCATTTTCCTAAATGGCGGCCAACTTTGAATTTTCTTATAGAACACCCTGTATTTTATCATGTTTTCGGATAGATAATGCAATTTAAAAACTTTTTTATTATTGACATTTTTTCGATAAACCCACTCGTTTAGGAGTTACAGCCTATGGAAAAATGACTTCCGGTGTACATTTTACATCATGTAGCTCTTTCAAGTTTGCCGCCATTTTGGAAAATGGCCGCCATTTTTAAATAATAGAATTAATATTTTTAACGAATTTTATAGACTTTTCGGAATGTGGATGCAATTTTAAGACTTATTTGACTTATTTACTTTTCGAATTTTCGCTATCAACCTACTTTTTTTGGGAGCTGAATGATGTAAAATGTACACCGGAAGTCATATTTCCATAGGCTGTAACTCCTAAACGAGTGGGTTTATCGAAAAGTGTCAAGAATAAAAAAGTTTTAAATTGCATGTTCTATCCGAAAACATGATAAAATACAGGGTGTTCCGTAAGAAATTTCAAAGTTGGCCGCCATTTTGGAAAATGGCAGCTGAATTTTGAAAAAACTAAAATCATATTTTTAACTGACACAAAAAATAAAGGAATGTCCCCCATTTAAAGTTTTCTCTAATTCTTATCGTTTCCGATATCCCAATGGTAGCCTCCTTGAGTTGATTACCCTGTATATTTACCATCATGTGAGTAAACACTTTAAGTGTAAATATATTTATTGCAAGTGTTATTTCACTATTTTTGTCCTTTTAGGTAATCAAATAATAAGCACGATGCTGATCAAGAAGTTATTTAAAAAATCTCCCATCTTATACGAAATATTTTCAAAAGACTTATGAAAGTGTATTTCTACAACACATGATTATAAACATGTAGCAAACCTGCCATACATTTGTACCAATAACGTTAATTATGTGCATACAAATAAACATTTGGAACAACTTGTTTGTCTGCTGAACAAACAATATTGGAAAATCGATTAAACCTGTGTGGTGTGGCAATTATAGTAAAGACAGAGAGAGACATTCTGTTTCCCCCCTGAGGACAAGGAGTGTAACATGAAGAGAAATATTGCCACAACAAAACCTTCAGAATAACACGTTGTGGTGCACGTGTTGTATTAAATTGGAATCTGACACCATCTGTTACTCTCTTGCCTGATAAATAGTTAATTGCAAGCCAAATTGTTTTGGAATCCAAACAGGAATTTTGTTATTCCATTATTTTAAAGAATATACAGTACAGCATACCTTAGTTAATTAAATGCATATTTTTTACGTTTTATTTATAAGCTAATAATTTTCAACTTAAACATGTGAAAATGTATGAGATACGCCATAAATACTACTACTGCTATTGTAACTTTATTTTACAAAAATACTGGTTGTGAATTTCTCATATACTATGTCGCTGTGTAGATTAAAGGCAGATTTGGCTAGTTGCAATATTTATAAGTATTCCGTCTGTACATACTCGCATATTAATGTTTTTTTCGTGATTTGCTGAACAAACTCGTTGCCCGTTTAGTCTCTGATAATTCGACCTAAGTAGCAATGAAGGTTGGAAACTTGAATAGCTCGTTCATTACAAAGTACACAGATTTGGCCTTTTAATGTGTTGACAGAGTAAATAGGCTATGAGGATATTTCAGGAGACTACTAAGTTTAAATAAAAGCCAATAAGAAACTTTTCTGTACTTATAACTGTACAAATTCATAAAATTTTACTGACGACCATCTTAGAGAGTTTTATTTAGCCACCAACGAATCATGGAAGAAATAAAAGTCAATTGCCACTTTGTATTCAAGACTGAGCGTAGTAAACAACGTGCAGAGTGTTTTATATTTTTCCTTCACCACACCACAGAGTAAGTTATTGGCTGGAACTACTAACTTGGATAAAATTATTTTGTCATAAAGTCATATTTTGTCATATTTTACCGCTCTTTATATCATGTAATACCCTGTGAACTAATGGTGTCATAATAACAGATGTACTGATAAGCTTCCTAAAAAAGTATATTTTGTGTTATTATCGGTTTGATTTTTGCGTTGCAGATTGAACTGCTGTTGATTGAGTGATACATAGCCTAACCCTCTCAAGTACAGTTTTACTGGAGTTTGACGATATATAAATATCAGTAGTTCAATAATAAACCACAAGAAATACTTAAAAAAATTAAAATATTACTGATATTAAATAAATCGTTGAACCTTCGTTTTTGGATTTTTACAGCAAATTGTTACACTTCAAATAATATACAGTCGATTTTATATAAGGCAAATATAACTAAATTCAATGCAGTGTGTTTTTATTTAAAAGGACATGCTACCTGAAAGTATTGAGAATTTTGCAAAACCACTCAGTATAAGCCTCGGTTATGATACGAGCAAGCAGATGTGAGACGTTAGAAAGCAATTTACTTTGGAAAACAGGGGTAGCAACATTACCTCACCACATTGTTTACATGTTTGACTTTAGTCCGTAGTACGTTTGGTTTCTTTTTTAATTCTTTAATATAAATAAGACTAGCTGTTATTTATTACTTCAAAACTATCATAATTATTTGAGTACATGTACAAAAAATATATGTATGTTGTAAAGCACAAACAAGGAATATGGTCTTAATTACAATTAACTATACAGAGTGACAGTTCACTTTATTCGCGTAACTATAACAAAAATATTTTTATCAAATTGGCAACCATGTTTGTTTAGTGTACAAATTGATGACAAAGAGTTTCACTTTGAGGTTCATACTCGTCCTTTAAAGGCACATTCATAACTTGATGACGTATCATAAAATTTGGTAACCGGAACGTATTGCTAGAAACCTGCTTTAGTTGTGGTTGTATACACCTATATAAAATAAATACAACAACTTAGTCACATGGTACATTGTACGATCGCCTAATCAATACACATTTAAAATTATTAGCAAATATAAAACACAAAAAATAAATATATTCTTTTACATAAAAAGGTGTTCGTTGACTATGAAATAACACAGAAGGCAAAAAATCCCATTGGAGCGAAAAATGTATAGCTTTATTAAAAACACTGAAGCTGTAGAGGGTGCAACACAAACACTGGCTATGAAAGGAATTCTTCAGCACATAGAAGCCATTCTTGAAAGGTCTATCATGTCTCACGCAATTCTTTAACAAAAATTCCCTTAGAAAATTACTTAACTTATAGTGCCTATAATCCAAACTATTCACCATGTAATTTTTATATGTATTTCTATATTATTATATACATAGTATAGTATTTACTATAGAAAAATGCTAATTTTACGGTAATAATTAATAAACTATCCTCCATTACATTATATTCTTCATTATTCTGACTTATAATTATATGGTTCCCGGATATGAAGTATAAAATCTTATTGAAATATGCAGAAAGTAAAAGCATTTTGTAGTACTAAATCATACACAAAACAGAATATATAGGGTTAAATACATAGTATAGCAACATTTTACCTTTTTACTTTATCAACCTCTGATTTGTAAATTGACAGATAGAACCGTTTACTGTTACAGTCAGCTGTTGATAGGTCAGCGATCAACTGAGAAATATCAGGTGATTAGTATTTGTTGTTATTCAAAATACTTCTAATCTGGGTTATGTGAATACTAATTACGATATCAATCAAAATATTTGGTATACTATAATACGAGCTATGTCTGTTTGTGTGTCAGTCAGTCTGTCTGTAATATATATATATATATAAATCATGCGGAGGGATTTAGACAAAATTTTGGAATTAGCGACTTATAGTCCTAAAACTTGATTAGGTATAGTCAATACCTCAGGAAAATTCGTTTTTCTTTACACAACTCATTAACAAATTTGGAAATTTAACATTAACCTTATGGGTTGCAAAATATATCTAGGTTGGTTTAACAAAATAACAAGGAGAAAATAAACAAAATACTTGTCACATGTGTTTATAACAAGCCATACACATTATACTAGCAAATACAAAAGCAAAATCATCATTTGCTACTATTGGGAAAAGATTACACTGAAGATCAATTGATATAGAAGAAAATAGAGCATGGCTGTTTCGTGTTGGTGACGTTTGAGTGCACTGGCGTCAACTTAATGTTTCACTCGTATTTAAGGGGAGGTTTTAAAATTTGTATGCTCTGTTTTTATGGTTTATATAATTTGGACAGCTGTATTCAGTTGAATTAATACTAAGCCAATTTTATTACATAAATCTTATACACACTTGTATCGGACGTATCTGTCTTCAGCTAATCCATCATACGAGAGCGATTTAGAGAGTGTGTTCTTACTGAAGTTTTTACATAATATTGCTGGTACAATCGAAATAAGCTATACCGAGCCATGGCTCGGTCCCCCGGTACTATTTAGGCATAATTAAAAAATTACATACAAGGAAGTGATGCAATACACAATTTTAATTATTTTCCTTAAATAGCAATAAATTAAATCAATTGACAAAATGTTAAATATTTAACTATGTAAACTTATGAACTATAGATTAACCATAGGACCATTAACTTATTTATTATAAATAAATCAATTACTAATAACGATATACAGTATACCTTTGAACAAATATACCCAAACATCAATTTCCCAATCAAAACATTATACTAAGAAATGGCACATTAAAATAAATAATTAAAGACATCTTAAATTATAAATTTAAATAATTTGAATATAAACAAATTATTTAATAACAAAAAATAAATTAGTAATTCCTTTTTAAATATCGTACATAAAAAAAACAAATAATAATATTAAAAGATCCATGGGATTTTACAACAATGTCTTTTCTAATAAAAATCGTATCGTGATAGGACATTAATTTAATGAGAGACATTTCGGATGAAGAGTAATATTTGTGCTGCCTAGAGGAAATGTTCAAAATGTATATCAAGTATTATAACAACTTCAACGTAAACCTGTACTTCACAGTTTTAAGCTGCAGTAACTTATAATTAGAACAAAATATTTTTGCTCTCATAAAAATCCATTGCAATATTATGTTTTATTATATAACGCTTAAGGAACAATGAAAACAAATGATTATTTAATTTGAAAAATTTAACTATAAACTAATAGCAAATATTGGTCTGTATACCTCTAACATTTTAAGTTTATGTAAATTAGTTTCAAACCCAGTGTTTAGTAAATGAAGTAATTATCCTTAATCCTACACAGTGTAAATGATGAAGCTAAACAATTGCTGTTGTCGTGCCCAACTCCTCAGAGTCATTATTTAGGCTTTATCAGAGCTTTTCCTGCGTCTATTTAGTCACTGTAAAGCTTTCTACAACTAAACAAATAAATAAATTATGTTTTTTATTAATAACAAATAATTGTAGTAATTCTAAAATCAACACTACAGAAAGAGAAAAAAAATCTGATTATACAGGGAGGCAATTAAGTCTTAAGGCGACTTAATAGCTTTAAAACTAAAGAGATATCACAACCTAATTTGACACATCTTTACTGGCAATAGTAAGCTAACATTTGTGTACATGTTGAATGTTGATCGGAGGAGTAAGTTGAAAATGTTAAAGGTAAGCGTATCAAATGTAAACCAAATTAAATGCTTTGTTGAAAAAAACAATGCCGCAATCTGGACCTCAAATGGACAATCGAGTAAAAAATGGCAGCTGTTGAAACATTTCTTAGATCTGCCATTTTAAATCTTTAAATGCTGCCATTTTTTATTTAGTTATTCTTTTTAGCTCAGATTTGCGGAATTTTGCTAATAAAGACCTTTAATATGATGTGCATATCGACCTATGCTCACGTTCATGATTTTCTTCCGTCTTCTAGCGGGCGCCCCCTGACGAGGTAGCGTATAATAGCATTGCAAATTCAATGAATCTTTGAACAGCCGTAATTGTTTACTCAATTATCCATTTGAAGCCCGGTTTGGGGCATAGTTTATAGTTCAAAGAGACCTTTTAACCAATGCTTACCTTTAGGATTTTTTACTTACTCCCTATGGGCCGTTCCCCATAGGTGATATCTGGTACACAAAAAGTTGCTTACTATTACCAGTAATGGTAAAACAAACTTAGTTGTGATATCTCTTTTACTTTTAATGTTATAAAGTCATCATAAGGCTTAGTTGTCACCCTGTATCTTCTGGTCATTTTTATGTGTTATTTGTTTAACGAAACTTACATCATTATACAAATAAAACACATATGACATATCCTTAACCTATTTATTTGAGACTTACAAAACAAAAGGTTAGGATCTACGAACACGGAGTATATTGAAATAATATAAATGTAAACTATTTTTCGGTTGTAGTATTGTTATTGTTTGTATTCTTAACAAAATATAGTAAAATATTTTTCCATGGACTTGTTTTTGAATAAGAATACTTTTAAATAAACAGTGTCTACCTCGTAGCTGTTTAGGAAGGCTTTTAATAAAATTATGTGTAATATCAAAACACGTTTTTACCGCATAAATCGTTAGAGATAACTTAATTTCAATCTTTCGAACTGTAGAGGATATAAAAGTCAATTACCGCTTTATATTCATGCCAAACTTGGTAAACATTGTGCAGAGTGTTTCATATACAGAACGTTACCCTAACCAATTTCTGAGGGGGGGGGGGTGGTTCAAAAATATAAAATGCACTTTAGATGTAAAAGCAAGTCAATACGCATGTGTAATACTTTTTATCCTAGGTATTTCGAGTTTAGTTTTAATTAATTCCTAACATATTTTCATGCTATTTCCGAACAAGTTGCTTTTATTTTACAAAAACAATACAAGCAATTTTTGTATGTTTAATATGGTTAAGGTGATTGGACATCTATTTGATGTCAAATGATCCCAATCGTTATAAATTTAAAAGATTTTTATTAGTAAAACATAATTACAACAAAAGTTAAAATAACTTAATCGCAAAATGGGCTCTTTCTACATCTATATTTTTCCGTTTTAAAAGTAACGATGACCTCAATGGGATAATTTTTTTCTGTTTCTTGACAAAATTTTTATCGAGATTCCTCATTTAACGTAGCATTAAGTAGCCTACTGACGCAGGAATTAAATCAAAAAATTTACAATTAAGTAACCTGCTACGTGTTAAAATATTCATAAATGATTTTAAAACTTGAATGATTGGATTCAATCGTAATTGAGGAGCAATGAAGCGGGAAGCTCAACACATAAATTAGTGTCACATAAATACCTCCAATCCTGTATGATCAGCGCGTAACAAACCGTTACGGTGATCATCGGTCAATCAATCATAATGGTGCGTTGATTGTGTTTTGTACCACTTAACGATCACACGAATCCCAAAATGCGCTGTCATGTGATAAGGAACAACTTCGAATACCCCATTTTACGCCAGAACTTGTCTTTTTTTTGTTTTAGGCTCCTTTACGCTCATTAATTATTATGAAAAATAGCTATAAGTCATAGAACAATAATTGAATGAACGAAGTGAATTCTCATACTGGTACGAAAAGCATCTATATGGATTACAAAAACTCGAGAACGATTACATCTATCAACTTGATGTTTTGCACAAAGATTCTATAGTATAATATCATGCCGGGGATCGTTTTTGGAGCATATTTGTTCTGTAATTACTATTTAATCCTAAAAAAACCATTTTAATTTTCCCCCATAAGAATAACATTAGGAGCTACCTTCTTCTTCTTTTTTTTGTTTACATTTTACGAGCAACAATTTTGTTATTTTGCTTCTTGCTTTAGACAAAGAGACCAAATTGTCTATTATTTCTTTCATCCATGGAGTAAACAGTTTTACGCATAAGAACGCTTTACATTAACTTATAACTATTTTTATAAGACAAGACTTAACTTATAAGAATATTTATCTGTGGAAATAAATATCGGATTTAAAAATATCCACCGAAATTTATTAACTTACATTCGATAAAATTATTTAGGTAGTTACATGTTGTTATGGTTGTTTGTTCAGTAGGCTTGAATAATATCAGCCTAATTATTACTATTTTTTTTTTTAAAGAGTCACTTTTTTCAAAATTTGTTTATCGTCGTCGTTGTCGATTGGATTGTGATTGTGTTGTGTTGTGATTCGTGATTGTGTGTTGTTGGGTGCTGTCTGCTGAGCTGAGTTTTATGTTGATAACACCGTTAGTTAAATAGTAATAAAGTAATTAACTGTAGTAGTTAGGGTGTTATGGTTACACTTTGAAGTGTAGTTTGTGATACTACAGTCGTCAATCGCAACTAAAAGACTAACTTAGATCCAGGTTAAAGAGGCTCGATGCATTAACCAATAAAATCTGAGGGATTCATGGCCATTGGCAAGGAAGGAAATATATTACTGTGTTGTTTAAAAATTAATTGTCATTGTTGAGATATGATCTTTCAAGTGTTGGCCCATTTTAAACTGACAAGAGTGTGCCCTATCAAAACTGACAACGTTCGTGTTCGGGTAGCGTACAATCAAAGGTAGGCTAATAGCCTAGGCCTACCTTGGCCTATTCTACAGTCCAATTAACTTAAGCTTAAGGACCTAGGCCTTATATAGATCAATTTCTTCTTGCCTTTAACTTAGATAGGTAGGTAGCCTATATCTCTGGGCCTTAACTTAAGCTAGGTTTTTCTCGGCCCGGATTGCGGAAAAGCGAATAGCAATGTGTGTCGCTCCGCTTCTAGAAAACAGTAGGCTAATTAAATTACTGTACTTAAGACAAGAATAGCAGCCTGTGTGGGTAAACTTCCATATCTGTTGGCACAAATAACCGAATGAGTAATATTGACTATTCGATTGTTTAATTCGATATATTGTTTGGTTAGTTAGGTTACTGTAGGTTAACCTTACCTACCTAAGTAACCAAACGATACATATTTATTCTGTATAGGTGCCTCCAAACGAATTTTTAATTTTGATATCTTACTTTATATTTTTTACCTCCTGAATCCAAATACGGTATACTATTATTTTTCACCGCTGATGAATATTTCTCAAGATATAGCCGTAGAAATATACAACATTACAATAAACAAGGTAGGATGGATAACATTTACAAGTGGAATGAACTGTGGGTTAACTAAGCCTACAGCTGACTGTTTTCAACCACACGACAACCAACTGTAAAATTACAGTTCTCATTTAGGCATGTCAGGGTGGTAGGTCTTGCTTTATGCGAATTGGTGACTGCATTAAGTGTTTTGAAGTTAGGTTAGATTAGGAAGTAAAGTTTAGGTTATAATGTATCGAGTTGTTAGTTTATGTCGCCTGCATACTGTTTTTGTAAAATTAAAATCTTGAGAAAAACACTTCAAATTACCTTTTCAAAAATGCTTGCATTTTTATCAATAGGCTACTTGCATTGTATTGATAATTTCATTGACTGAAAATCAATAATTTAGCTCAATTTGACACACATTCAAATAACAAAATTATATTGTGGAAACGATATAGGCCTAGCTTCTTATGTATCGAACCGAATCAAAATCGATACAGGCCTCAATTTATTTATATTTAAAATTATATTAATACATCACAGGTTCTCTGCCAAACTTTACTCCTAGGCATGCACTTCTTGGTTTTTAATTGACTTTGGAGTATTACAATGAATACATGTTTCATCCTAATTTTACTTAGTTAGGCCTAGGCCTGTAGGGGCCTAATAGTCGACAGAGTTAGAAAATAAGCCAAGTCGTAGTTGGCAATTTTTTGCTTGGGTTTATCCAAATAAGCAACTCCAATGCAGTGCCCTATTTTCAAGTTTTAATAATAGCCAATTGCGTAATGAAGATACCATTTAAGGCTACGATATTGCGTAAATCAAGGCCATTTTGAATTGTAGTACCGTACCTATAAATGTTAGGATCTAGATAACTTATGTCCAATTAATTGTGCTTCTATACCTAATATGTCTTAGGGTAAAAAAACACATACTGTACAGCAATTCAGAGCGGAGCAGGCGGGCTGTAGCGTCAAGAGTGTGAGCGACTGATGTCGGACACATGCAGCGACTTAAGCGAGAGCGACACGAACGGGAGCTCGATCATTTCCAAGATACCACAAAGCAAGTTTGCAGCACAGCAAAAAGGCCGCGGCCTTAGAAGTGGCAACATCGCAAGTAGGCTTGTAACAGCTGTTTTGTTTTTGAGGCAGCTAATAGTATTTGTGTATTTGTTAATAATATGAAAACTTGCTTACCGGTACTGGGCTATGAAAATATGGACTCCCCTTTTAAATGTACAAAATTATATTTTTGATTTTTAAATCTTGTTTTGGTCTTCAATTCTTTATGTTTTATTTTCAATATTTGAATACATTTATGTTCTTAAATCTAAATTTAAATGGATAGTATGCAAATTAATGAGCTGGTGTCACCTGTTTGCCATGTTATCTTAAGTGACGTTTGGCGCTAGACAAGTTAAAGGTAGCCGTGGCAAAATACTTGGCTTAAAACATTACAAAGTGACTATTCACATGTCAAAATTACGTCACAACCCCTTCCCGTTCCAGTATTGCAAAATAATGAAAAAAAAAGTTACTCTAGACCCCATTATGAATTACTTACCTACTCACTCACATTAAATTTCTGCGAAGATGGAGGTTCCTTTAAAATTTGTCTATTTTGAAGCAAAAGACGCGCATAATAAAAAGTAATAAAGTAGTCATTAGTAAAATCACAGTTGAAAAAAGAAACAGTAAATTGCAGTCACGTATTTCACCCAAGATTCATAAATAAAACGAACATAGAGTTCTCTGACCAAGAAATCAACCTTTTGAATAAAGGATTAAATTACAATTTCCCCAATGATAAGAAAAATAGCTTAATATCAGAATTACTAAATGCAGAAACAGCCGTCAAATATTTAAATGACAATGACACACGTGATACGGCAAGAGTAATGATCACAAACAAAATTAAGAAAACTGTCTTAAATCCTAACATTAGAAAGTCATACTTGACTAAATATAAACCTTTAAAACAAGTTGCCTCCAGCATTAGAGATAAGTTAGAGCAAAACAACGCCGTTATCACAAAAGCTGATAAGGGCAACTGTATTGTCATCCTCAATAAACCTGAATACGTAAACAAAGTTTGTGGATTCATTGCAGCTAATAACATTGATACACTAGACTATGATCCTACCGTTACCTACTCCAAGGATATAAACAAATTGATCTCTTCATCCACAAATCTTTTAACTAAAGATGAAATTAAAAATGCCAAAATGACCAATCCCCAGGCCCCCATCCTAAGAGGACTACCGAAGATCCATAAACCCGACACACCCATCAGACCATTAGTTAATTTCAGACCATCACCAACTTATAAAATTGCTCAAAAACTCGATAAAATAATCAGAAAAGAGACCGCCTTAGACAATGACCACAGTGTTAAAAACACAGTTGATTTAGTCAATCAACTCTGTAAAATCAAAAAAAAAAAGTTCTTACACTTTAGCATCATTTGATGTGGTGAACCTATTCACAAATGTGCCCATCGATGAAACCATTGACATACTGGAATCTAATTTAGATAAAAACTCGTCCTTATCAACAGAAGCCAAACATGAGTTAGTTAATCTCACCAAAAGCGTACTTAAACAAAATTATTTCACGTTTGAAAATAAGTATTACACACAACATGAAGGCCTAGCAATGGGTTCTCCGCTGTCCAGCGTCCTTTCAGAACTGTTTCTAAATAATATTGAAAATAATTTTTTATGGTCAAATTCCAACAAACAAAAGGAAAAAATAGTTCACTACAGCCGATATGTGGATGACACATTAATTTTATTTAATGGTAATGAAAGGCAAATCAAGATACTCGGAAATTACCTAAATAAAGTCCACCATAAATTAAAATTCACTCTCGAAACCGAAGCCAACAAGTCAATTAATTTTTTAGATGTAACAATCACAAGAGATGACCACAACCTGGAATATAAAATATACAGAAAACCCACAACAACCGACCAGACCATCCACTCATCATCACACCATCCTTTCAACCACAAGACAGCTGCTTACAATAGTTTCGTCCATAGACTGTTATCCATACCACTCACCCCAGAAAATTACAACAAAGAAATAAACATTTTGAAATACATTGCAGTTTCCAACGGGTACGAAAGCTCACTCATTGATAAACTCATTAGAAAACAGAAGAATAAAATAAAAGACATCCCAGAACCCAGAAACAAAAAATACGTCTCCGCTGAATTTGGAGTAGTACTTAATAACACTTTAAGAAAAGAAATGTCTAGGAACGATGTACAAGTTGCATACAAAACATCCAACAAATTATCTTGCATGCTCAGAGAAAGGAAAAAAACTCCTTCTGATAAAGTGAATAACACCGGCATTTACAAACTCAAATGCAACGATTGCCCGAGCTTCTACATCGGCCAAACTGCTCGCTCGTTCGCTACTAGATTTAAAGAACATCTACCCAAAAAGAACTCCAAATCAGCATTTGCCAACCACATTATTAACTCAAACCACAACTACACAGATATACATAATAATTTGGAAATTATGCATTTATGCAATAAAGGCAGATATATGGACACAATAGAGGAATTCGAAATTTACAAGGCATCCAAAGAACACCCTGACCATCTATTAAATGAACAAACTTCATTCAGATCAAACATTATTTACAATACTGCCATTCAACTAGACCAAAACAAAACAGGTCCTGATAAAGGAGTAGGGGGGAGGGGGTAACAGCTGATGCTTGGACACACGCCCGCAGTCATGACGCAACATTCACCGGCGCCTGTCTTGCGTGTTTGTCAGTTTGTCACTTGGCCAAGTTTGTTAAATTCGTGTATTTAAATGTTTCATTATTTGTGTTTTCTGTGTAATATTTATTTCGACAAAATCATCCACGGATGACAGCTATTTTATCTTGACGCTCTACAACCTGAAGATGTGCCCCAGCGGCATGAAACAGCTGTAGTTATCAATTACTACACAAGGATCGTTCGACGCAAAAGGTAACCTAAACCATTTTATAGCGCATAATAAGTTAAGGATTAAACGTTCTAGAACAGTCAATTGAGCGCGAAAGCCATTTCTGTTATCAAAAGGGCCAATTTTTGAAATGCTACAGACAGTTTGGTTAGGTTAGGTTAGTTAAGAACAGTTAGCCTAAATTTCAGAATTCTACTATCAAACCGTATTTTGAAATGTTACAGCAAGTTTGATTAGGTTAGATGTAATAGTTTAGAACAATTTAATTTCATAATCAATATTATAGGTGCGGGCAGAGAAAGTGAAGTTGATTCCATCCATTTCGGCTAATGAGGTTAAGAGGCACTACCGTTCCTATACGGTACTAGGTTTTCTTTGAGGGCAATCTGTTTTTAAACAGTTTTAAAAGTAACTGGATTAGGAACGTATAATGTGGCGTCATTTGGAACAGACGTGTGGTAGCGGCGCACATCTGACGTGTTGTTAAGACGTATAAATCATGATTTATGCAATACCATTCTACCTCAACCTTTGAATGCATTCTTTCAAAAAGCAAAGGTTCGAGAAGGTTCTGAAACACTCTGGGTAAGTTTTGTTTAGGGTGGAATGGGCATACAGAGCAGCCTACTGGCGAAAGTGGACCTAAAAATGTCCACAGAATCGTTGCCCGCTCCGCTCCCAAATGCTAAAAAACCAAATGAGATTGTTCCTAAGTTAACCGTTTCGCTCCGCTATGCTCGCAACAGCAGTTTGTGTGCGTGTTACTACTTGATTGTATTGGTTTAATTTTGTCACTCTAAATCGCGCCGTTCCGCTCTGTTCCCAGTCGCTGTATGTGTGTTTTTACCCTTAGGTTAGGCTAGACTGGTCATATAAAGTAACGCTAATAGCATCTTGGGTAGGGGTAGGCTATATACATAACATCATGTATTACCAAACAAAATATTATAGGCTATGTGGGTAACATATATTGTTTCACGTTGTATAAAATAGCTATGTTAAAATGAACATTTTGGGTCATAGGGCCTCTAGGTTATTTTTAAGAAGAAACTTTTACACTGTTCTGTGGGTATTTGGTTAGCTTAGTTGAGTTTCACTAGGTTTAGTTCATGGTACAGTAATAACTACCTTCTTTTTAAAGACTAGGTCCCTACTTATGAAAAAGGTTGAATTTAAAAAATGATATTTTGTCATTATCATAAACTAAAATGATTCTAACTAACCTAACCTATATGCAGCAGAGTGGCAGGGCTTTTATAGATATACTGATAATAACAACAGAAAAAACTATAACGTTGAATGAAATATTTGAATAGGCCTACATATTTATATCAAACAAACATTTCATGCGATAATATATCGTAAGTACTCTGTGAAACTGTTCACTGTGTTTTCCTGCTTACATTATGCATCACAAAATAACAGCCAATAGTGCCTTGGTAATCTGATTATTTTTGTATCATAGTCTGATCCGTTAAAACGAGTGTGAAATAACCCTCATCATGTCTTACTTTCAACACGCTCGCTACCGATTGCCACATATATGCGATGCTGAGATCATTGTCACGGACCAGGGTACATTTTAATATTACACATCTAGAGCGGGTATCACTTGGTTCACAGTACTCACAGACCATGGACCAGTGATGCAGCAAAGTAAAAAAACTGTTTTGCCAACTATCATATAATACCACTAATCATCATTTACATAGACCAAGTGAACTGCTTAGTCTCTTGTTTACATTCTGACTGTGGCTCAACATTCACACAAAGTAACAGCTGTTAAACTACCAGTGGCAATTCAAAGGGGGGGGCATAGAGGCTTTAGAAAGCCCCTCACCCCAATTGGACCCTGGAAGTATAAAATCAAACATAAATTTCGTTATAAAAACGTAACGGTGGTTATAGACCTTAAATATGGCTTTAAAAATAGAAAATTGTCCGTGCGAGAAGCTCTTGGACTTCCTTCTGGTGAAGAACACCCTGCAAGCCCCCCATGATAAGGCCCTAGAACCGCCACTGTAAATTAGAATGCAGATTTTAACCTTTATAAAGAAAGTTTGTCATTATACCAGACATGCTGACCCAAAGATCGAAGATCTTTGAAAATGGACTCTGGATATAAATTCAATGTAGAGGGGTCAAAGCCCTAAAGGAAATTACCATTTGCAATTGCAGCTTGATTATTAGCTAAAATTACACCTAACAAATTAATATAAAAATCTGACACTTACATTACCTATGTTTTAAAGTAAATTGGCTGGAAAAAGGATGATACAGGGATTGTTTTAAGATTATGGATAATTTAAAATAGTTTTAGACCTACAACTTTTTAGTTTGGTTTCTTACTATCCAGCAAATTTCTCATATATACAGTATTGGGAATAGACTAAGCTATAACTGTCTCAGGTCTCATGGTAAGACATAGACCTGGGACCACTTTAATATTTAGTTTTGATGTTCCAGTGGCAAAAAACCCTATCCGTTCAGATTCATTTATATACCATCCAATTTCAATGAAATTTTGTACAAATCTGGTCAGACGAGAGAGCGCAGAACTATGATCGAACTACAGGAACAGGGTAATGGGTAAAATTTGGTTTTTCTCATTTTGGACCATATCAAAATAAAATATTTTCTCTCTAAACCATTTTGAACAGCGTGAAAAACAAGTAAATTAGTACATTGGAATATTGTTGTACGGTTATTTAATACAGGGAAAATATAAAATATCCCCACCGCAGTAAACCTGCAGACTAAGAAAATTTCCATTTTCCTAGCTGGATTTCTACTCAAATATTTCCTTAAAATTCTCAGATCTATTTCCTATTTGAATAACATTAATTTTAATGAGTTCTTAGGTTTGCTGCTACAGGGAAGGTATTGAGGTGTTTTTTAATTGAAATGTTGATAGCTTAGTATGATAGCGTTGATAGCTTAGTAGTACAAAAATGGCAAATTTGATTAAAATATATCCATAAACAAGCAAACTAACACAGTTTATTTATTCCCCATAAGAATAACATGGGAATTTTAAATTTACAATTTATTTAATCATCTCTGTAACCGTTAGGCATACAAATACTCTTCAATATACAAAATTATTTCCTTTTTTAATTTCCACAAAACGGTTTGGAAAGAAATTGTTAAATTTTGTGTTTTTAGGGTCGAAAATGGGAAAAACCAATTGTTTCTCCATAAAACCCCCCATAAACCCCCATTCTCATAGTCCGATCATGCTTGTTTGCGAACTTGTTCGAATAAACGTAGGTTTACACGTTTGTACCAAATTTCATGAACATCGGATAATTTTTGCTTGAGCATATATAAGCATATAAGGGTTGGCATATAAGTATAAAATGCTTGTTGCAGTAATACTCAAGCTTTGCGTTTGCAATTGGGAAGGTAATTTTTTTTTTTTGTTTAAGAGGTTGGCGGCCTCTTTTAACCTTGCATTTGCCCGTCCACATAGACTACAGATCTGTGCGTGGAACGTATCCAGCAAAGCAAGGGGTGAGCCGGTACAGTTCCACGGTGAACTGTACTGATAAAAGTTAGTGGCAGTGACCAGGATCCGAACCCACGACACTACTGCCTTGGGCCCGAAGTCCGCAACGCTACCTACTGAGCCACCGACTCACCAAATTTTGTTCTTTAAATTTACGGCATGCTATAGTATAACACATAACATAGCCATAATGTTCTACCACTGCACCTAAACCTTAGAAAAAATAAACTATCAAACATTTGCACAATCACAAATCATTCAATAAATTAAAAACATAAAACATAACTGTAAACAATCCTACTTTGACAGTTCCCATTGCATATAAGTTTTTGTTTCTGCCTTGCAGTGGTTACCATAGGTTGTGGCGCACACCGCTGGGAGCGCCAAGTAGTTACGTAGCGCGTAACTACATGGGGCAGCTCCCAGCGGTGTGCTGTGCGCCATAACCTATGGTAAACGCAGCACAGCTGACAGTCTATATTTAATTCTTTTTGTCTATGATATCATAGAACCAACTTAAATTGTTGAAACAGCTGACTAAATTCTTCAATTCCTTTTAAATATGAGTACTTATAAGGTTAACATGGGGACGACAGAGCCACTGGGCCGGAGCCTGATAGGATTTTTCAGATAAGATTAGGCCAATATGTTAATCAGGAATGTGAGCTATCATCATGCCAAATTTCAGCCCAATCTATCCAGTAGTTAAAGCGTGATTGAACTTAAAACAAACAAACAAACGCACAAAGTTTCACATTTATAATATTAGTATGATATGCAGGGTGAAAAAAGTCTGGAAACGGCTTAATATCTGTTTAACCAAATCCGTTATAAAATTCAAACCTTTCACATAAACTTACATGCATGAAAAATACTTTTTGCAAGCATTACCATTTTTTTACCTTCACCAGGGGATGGCCCATGAGGAGTAGGTGTTACCACTACATTATACATTACATTATATTTACCATTTGTTCTGTACTATTAATTTCCCTTTTTACTTTGTATTAATATCATATGTTCAGCTGGTTTTTTATATTTTGTAATAAAAATATCAATTACATTCTGTTGTTCATCCAAACAAGACCTATCTCTCTCTTCTCTTTCTTTATAATATACTGTTTTATTATTCAAATTACCAACAACCTGTGTTCTGCCAATAATAATATATTTAACTATGATGTCCTCCTCCGGTTTGGAAGTGGTGGAGGACAAAACGAATGATATTAGTGATGGCGGGGGCAGCGGTGTTAACAGTAGGTACATAATCTTTAATGTAAGCATAGGTTGATATGCACATCATTTTAAAGGTCTGGTCAAGTGGAGTTCATTGCCGGAAACCGCGTCAAAAAAGGTCCATCCGTTTTAAAATGGTGGCAGTCCAATGTTCTTGCGGAAAATACCTGCACAGGCCTTAGTATTGGTAAATACTCGTATTAAACATTAGCTTGAGAGCTGAAATTGTATTTTAAAGTCAGCTAGCTCATAGACTAAGTTTATTCAATCTTCAAAACAAATTTAACCGGGTTTCAGATTTCCCGGCTAATGTTGACTATGAGTATTTACCAACTGCCTGTGCAGGTATATTCTGCAAGAACTTTGGACTGCCGCCATTTTGTAACTGATTAACCTTTTTTGACACGGTTTCGGGCAATGAACTCCACTTGACCAGACCTTTAAAAAGATGTGAATATCAACCTATGCTTAAATTAAAGATTATGTACCTACTCCTCATGGGCCGTCCCCTGGTGAAGGTAAAAAAATGGTAATGCTTGCCAAAAATAGTTTTCATACATATAAGTTGGTGTGAAAGATTTGAATTTTTTAACGAATTTAGTTAAAAAGATATCAAGCCGTTTCCAGACTTTTTTGTCACCCTGTATATATATATGAGTTTAAACGGAGTGTGTTTTGGCCTCTGGGGCCATAAAGGAAAAAAGTAAATCGGTCCCGGGTCTAGGTCTCACCATCAGACCTATGGTAATAGCTTATTCCCTGTATGGGAAATTTGCTAAAATAAAAATTTCCACAGTATTTTTTTTATTTTATACTAAGCTATTAAGTATTTTACTAAAAA
>NW_026543604.1:0-22600 GCF_028750875.1 Macrosteles quadrilineatus
CTTGATCGTAAAACATGTTAAAATGTAACATGTAAAAATGTAACATGTGGAAATATAAGAAGGTTAAATGTAACATGTTAAAATGTAACGTGTTAAAATGTAACATTTTAAAATGTAACATGCTTAAATGTAACGTGTTAAAATGTAACATATTAAAATGTAACATGTAAAAATGTAACATGTAAAATTGTAACCTTTTAAAATGTAACATGCTTAAAGGTAACTTGTTAAAATGTAACATATTAAAAACGTTATGAGTACTGGTATGAGTAAAAGTTTTTATGTCAGCTTGGTGGTTGAGTGATTATAGTACTGCTGTAATCAGAAGGTAGCTGGTTTGATTCTATGTTACTTTGTTTGTATTACCCGTCACTAGTTTGGTATTACTAATTTAATTAATCTTTGTCACAGGTGTACGAGGCTGCTGGGCTGGCCAATGCTGACAGTTTTATCCGACAGTTCCCTGATGGCTACAGTACCATTCTGGGGGAGAGAGGAGTTACCGTGTCTGGGGGCCAGAAACAGAGGATAGCTATCGCCCGCGCTCTACTGAAAATCCCATCCATCCTCCTACTAGACGAGGCTACCAGGTCAGTTGCAAGGGAAAGACTTGATCATAAAAAATGTTAAAATGTAACATGTAAATATGTAAAATGTAAAAATGTAGACGACGACGACGACGACGACGACGACGACGACGACGACGACGACGACGACGACGACGACGACGACGACGACGACGACGACGACGACGACGACGACGACGACGACGACGACGACGACGACGACGACGACGACGACGACGACGACGACGACGACGACGACGACGACGACGACGACGACGACGACGACGACGACGACGACGACGACGACGACGACGACGACGACGACGACGACGACGACGACGACGACGACGACGACGACGACGACGACGACGACGACGACGACGACGACGACGACGACGACGACGACGACGACGACGACGACGACGACGACGACGACGACGACGACGACGACGACGACGACGACGACGACGACGACGACGACGACGACGACGACGACGACGACGACGACGACGACGACGACGACGACGGTTTTTATGTCAGCTTGGTGGTTGAGTGATTATAGTACTGCTGTACTCGCCTTGTAATCAAGAAGGTAGCTGGTTTGATTCTACGTTACTTTGTTTGTATTACCTGTCACTAGTTTGGTATTACTAATTTAATTAATCTTTGTCACAGGTGTACGTGGCTGCTGGGCTGGCCAATGCTGACAGTTTTATCCGACAGTTCCCTGATGGCTACAGTACCATTCTGGGGGAGAGAGGAGTTACCGTGTCTGGGGGCCAGAAACAGAGGATAGCTATCGCCGCTACAAGCGCTCTTAGCGCTCTACTGAAAATCCCATCCATCCTCATACTAGACGAGGCTACCAGGTCAGTTGCAAGGGAATGACTTGATCGTAAAACATGTTAAAATGTAACATGTAAAAATGTTACATGTGGAAATATAAGAAGTTAAAATGTAACATGTTAAAATGTACGGTGTTAAAATGTAACATTTTAAAATGTAACATGCTTAAATGTAACGTGTTAAAATGTAACATATTAAAATGTAACATGTAAAAATGTAACATGTAAAATTGTAACCTTTTAAAATGTAACATGCTTAAAGGTAACTTGTTAAAATGTAACACATTAAAAACGTTATGAGTACTGGTATGAGTAAAAGTTTTTATGTCAGCTTGGTGGTTGAGTGATTATAGTACTGCTGTAATCAGAAGGTAGCTGGTTTGATTCTATGTTACTTTGTTTGTATTACCCGTCACTAGTTTGGTATTACTAATTTAATTAATCTTTGTCACAGGTGTACGAGGCTGCTGGGCTGGCCAATGCTGACAGTTTTATCCGACAGTTCCCTGATGGCTACAGTACCATTCTGGGGGAGAGAGGAGTTACCGTGTCTGGGGGCCAGAAACAGAGGATAGCTATCGCCCGCGCTCTACTGAAAATCCCATCCATCCTCATACTAGACGAGGCTACCAGGTCAGTTGCAAGGGAATGACTTGATCGTAAAACATGTTAAAATGTAACATGTAAAAATGTAACATGTGGAAATATAAGAAGGTTAAATGTAACATGTTAAAATGTAACGTGTTAAAATGTAACATTTTAAAATGTAACATGCTTAAATGTAACGTGTTAAAATGTAACATATTAAAATGTAACATGTAAAAATGTAACATGTAAAATTGTAACCTTTTAAAATGTAACATGCTTAAAGGTAACTTGTTAAAATGTAACATATTAAAAACGTTATGAGTACTGGTATGAGTAAAAGTTTTTATGTCAGCTTGGTGGTTGAGTGATTATAGTACTGCTGTAATCAGAAGGTAGCTGGTTTGATTCTATGTTACTTTGTTTGTATTACCCGTCACTAGTTTGGTATTACTAATTTAATTAATCTTTGTCACAGGTGTACGAGGCTGCTGGGCTGGCCAATGCTGACAGTTTTATCCGACAGTTCCCTGATGGCTACAGTACCATTCTGGGGGAGAGAGGAGTTACCGTGTCTGGGGGCCAGAAACAGAGGATAGCTATCGCCCGCGCTCTACTGAAAATCCCATCCATCCTCATACTAGACGAGGCTACCAGGTCAGTTGCAAGGGAAAGACTTGATCATAAAAAATGTTAAAATGTAACATGTAAATATGTAAAATGTAAAAATGTAGACGACGACGACGACGACGACGACGACGACGACGACGACGACGACGACGACGACGACGACGACGACGACGACGACGACGACGACGACGACGACGACGACGACGACGACGACGACGACGACGACGACGACGACGACGACGACGACGACGACGACGACGACGACGACGACGACGACGACGACGACGACGACGACGACGACGACGACGACGACGACGACGACGACGACGACGACGACGACGACGACGACGACGACGACGACGACGACGACGACGACGACGACGACGACGACGACGACGACGACGACGACGACGACGACGACGACGACGGTTTTTATGTCAGCTTGGTGGTTGAGTGATTATAGTACTGCTGTACTCGCCTTGTAATCAAGAAGGTAGCTGGTTTGATTCTACGTTACTTTGTTTGTATTACCTGTCACTAGTTTGGTATTACTAATTTAATTAATCTTTGTCACAGGTGTACGTGGCTGCTGGGCTGGCCAATGCTGACAGTTTTATCCGACAGTTCCCTGATGGCTACAGTACCATTCTGGGGGAGAGAGGAGTTACCGTGTCTGGGGGCCAGAAACAGAGGATAGCTATCGCCGCTACAAGCGCTCTTAGCGCTCTACTGAAAATCCCATCCATCCTCATACTAGACGAGGCTACCAGGTCAGTTGCAAGGGAATGACTTGATCGTAAAACATGTTAAAATGTAACATGTAAAAATGTTACATGTGGAAATATAAGAAGTTAAAATGTAACATGTTAAAATGTACGGTGTTAAAATGTAACATTTTAAAATGTAACATGCTTAAATGTAACGTGTTAAAATGTAACATATTAAAATGTAACATGTAAAAATGTAACATGTAAAATTGTAACCTTTTAAAATGTAACATGCTTAAAGGTAACTTGTTAAAATGTAACATATTAAAAACGTTATGAGTACTGGTATGAGTAAAAGTTTTTATGTCAGCTTGGTGGTTGAGTGATTATAGTACTGCTGTAATCAGAAGGTAGCTGGTTTGATTCTATGTTACTTTGTTTGTATTACCCGTCACTAGTTTGGTATTACTAATTTAATTAATCTTTGTCACAGGTGTACGAGGCTGCTGGGCTGGCCAATGCTGACAGTTTTATCCGACAGTTCCCTGATGGCTACAGTACCATTCTGGGGGAGAGAGGAGTTACCGTGTCTGGGGGCCAGAAACAGAGGATAGCTATCGCCCGCGCTCTACTGAAAATCCCATCCATCCTCATACTAGACGAGGCTACCAGGTCAGTTGCAAGGGAAAGACTTGATCATAAAAAATGTTAAAATGTAACATGTAAATATGTAAAATGTAAAAATGTAGACGACGACGACGACGACGACGACGACGACGACGACGACGACGACGACGACGACGACGACGACGACGACGACGACGACGACGACGACGACGACGACGACGACGACGACGACGACGACGACGACGACGACGACGACGACGACGACGACGACGACGACGACGACGACGACGACGACGACGACGACGACGACGACGACGACGACGACGACGACGACGACGACGACGACGACGACGACGACGACGACGACGACGACGACGACGACGACGACGACGACGACGGTTTTTATGTCAGCTTGGTGGTTGAGTGATTATAGTACTGCTGTACTCGCCTTGTAATCAAGAAGGTAGCTGGTTTGATTCTACGTTACTTTGTTTGTATTACCTGTCACTAGTTTGGTATTACTAATTTAATTAATCTTTGTCACAGGTGTACGTGGCTGCTGGGCTGGCCAATGCTGACAGTTTTATCCGACAGTTCCCTGATGGCTACAGTACCATTCTGGGGGAGAGAGGAGTTACCGTGTCTGGGGGCCAGAAACAGAGGATAGCTATCGCCGCTACAAGCGCTCTTAGCGCTCTACTGAAAATCCCATCCATCCTCATACTAGACGAGGCTACCAGGTCAGTTGCAAGGGAATGACTTGATCGTAAAACATGTTAAAATGTAACATGTAAAAATGTTACATGTGGAAATATAAGAAGTTAAAATGTAACATGTTAAAATGTACGGTGTTAAAATGTAACATTTTAAAATGTAACATGCTTAAATGTAACGTGTTAAAATGTAACATATTAAAATGTAACATGTAAAAATGTAACATGTAAAATTGTAACCTTTTAAAATGTAACATGCTTAAAGGTAACTTGTTAAAATGTAACATATTAAAAACGTTATGAGTACTGGTATGAGTAAAAGTTTTTATGTCAGCTTGGTGGTTGAGTGATTATAGTACTGCTGTAATCAGAAGGTAGCTGGTTTGATTCTATGTTACTTTGTTTGTATTACCCGTCACTAGTTTGGTATTACTAATTTAATTAATCTTTGTCACAGGTGTACGAGGCTGCTGGGCTGGCCAATGCTGACAGTTTTATCCGACAGTTCCCTGATGGCTACAGTACCATTCTGGGGGAGAGAGGAGTTACCGTGTCTGGGGGCCAGAAACAGAGGATAGCTATCGCCCGCGCTCTACTGAAAATCCCATCCATCCTCATACTAGACGAGGCTACCAGGTCAGTTGCAAGGGAAAGACTTGATCATAAAAAATGTTAAAATGTAACATGTAAATATGTAAAATGTAAAAATGTAGACGACGACGACGACGACGACGACGACGACGACGACGACGACGACGACGACGACGACGACGACGACGACGACGACGACGACGACGACGACGACGGTTTTTATGTCAGCTTGGTGGTTGAGTGATTATAGTACTGCTGTACTCGCCTTGTAATCAAGAAGGTAGCTGGTTTGATTCTACGTTACTTTGTTTGTATTACCTGTCACTAGTTTGGTATTACTAATTTAATTAATCTTTGTCACAGGTGTACGTGGCTGCTGGGCTGGCCAATGCTGACAGTTTTATCCGACAGTTCCCTGATGGCTACAGTACCATTCTGGGGGAGAGAGGAGTTACCGTGTCTGGGGGCCAGAAACAGAGGATAGCTATCGCCGCTACAAGCGCTCTTAGCGCTCTACTGAAAATCCAATCCATCCTCATACTAGACGAGGCTACCAGGTCAGTTGCAAGGGAATGACTTGATCGTAAAACATGTTAAAATGTAACATGTAAAAATGTTACATGTGGAAATATAAGAAGTTAAAATGTAACATGTTAAAATGTACGGTGTTAAAATGTAACATTTTAAAATGTAACATGCTTAAATGTAACGTGTTAAAATGTAACATATTAAAATGTAACATGTAAAAATGTAACATGTAAAATTGTAACCTTTTAAAATGTAACATGCTTAAAGGTAACTTGTTAAAATGTAACACATTAAAAACGTTATGAGTACTGGTATGAGTAAAAGTTTTTATGTCAGCTTGGTGGTTGAGTGATTATAGTACTGCTGTAATCAGAAGGTAGCTGGTTTGATTCTATGTTACTTTGTTTGTATTACCCGTCACTAGTTTGGTATTACTAATTTAATTAATCTTTGTCACAGGTGTACGAGGCTGCTGGGCTGGCCAATGCTGACAGTTTTATCCGACAGTTCCCTGATGGCTACAGTACCATTCTGGGGGAGAGAGGAGTTACCGTGTCTGGGGGCCAGAAACAGAGGATAGCTATCGCCCGCGCTCTACTGAAAATCCCATCCATCCTCATACTAGACGAGGCTACCAGGTCAGTTGCAAGGGAATGACTTGATCGTAAAACATGTTAAAATGTAACATGTAAAAATGTAACATGTGGAAATATAAGAAGGTTAAATGTAACATGTTAAAATGTAACGTGTTAAAATGTAACATTTTAAAATGTAACATGCTTAAATGTAACGTGTTAAAATGTAACATATTAAAATGTAACATGTAAAAATGTAACATGTAAAATTGTAACCTTTTAAAATGTAACATGCTTAAAGGTAACTTGTTAAAATGTAACATATTAAAAACGTTATGAGTACTGGTATGAGTAAAAGTTTTTATGTCAGCTTGGTGGTTGAGTGATTATAGTACTGCTGTAATCAGAAGGTAGCTGGTTTGATTCTATGTTACTTTGTTTGTATTACCCGTCACTAGTTTGGTATTACTAATTTAATTAATCTTTGTCACAGGTGTACGAGGCTGCTGGGCTGGCCAATGCTGACAGTTTTATCCGACAGTTCCCTGATGGCTACAGTACCATTCTGGGGGAGAGAGGAGTTACCGTGTCTGGGGGCCAGAAACAGAGGATAGCTATCGCCCGCGCTCTACTGAAAATCCCATCCATCCTCCTACTAGATGAGGCTACCAGGTCAGTTGCAAGGGAAAGACTTGATCATAAAAAATGTTAAAATGTAACATGTAAATATGTAAAATGTAAAAATGTAGACGACGACGACGACGACGACGACGACGACGACGACGACGACGACGACGACGACGACGACGACGACGACGACGACGACGACGACGACGACGACGACGACGACGACGACGACGACGACGACGACGACGACGACGACGACGACGACGACGACGACGACGACGACGACGACGACGACGACGACGACGACGACGACGACGACGACGACGACGACGACGACGACGACGACGACGACGACGACGACGACGACGACGACGACGACGACGACGACGACGACGACGACGACGACGACGACGACGACGACGACGACGACGACGACGACGACGACGACGACGACGACGACGACGACGACGACGACGACGACGACGGTTTTTATGTCAGCTTGGTGGTTGAGTGATTATAGTACTGCTGTACTCGCCTTGTAAAGGTAGCTGGTTTGATTCTACGTTACTTTGTTTGTATTACCTGTCACTAGTTTGGTATTACTAATTTAATTAATCTTTGTCACAGGTGTACGTGGCTGCTGGGCTGGCCAATGCTGACAGTTTTATCCGACAGTTCCCTGATGGCTACAGTACCATTCTGGGGGAGAGAGGAGTTACCGTGTCTGGGGGCCAGAAACAGAGGATAGCTATCGCCGCTACAAGCGCTCTTAGCGCTCTACTGAAAATCCCATCCATCCTCATACTAGACGAGGCTACCAGGTCAGTTGCAAGGGAATGACTTGATCGTAATCGTAAAACATGTTAAAATGTAACATGTAAAAATGTTACATGTGGAAATATAAGAAGTTAAAATGTAACATGTTAAAATGTACGGTGTTAAAATGTAACATTTTAAAATGTAACATGCTTAAATGTAACGTGTTAAAATGTAACATATTAAAATGTAACATGTAAAAATGTAACATGTAAAATTGTAACCTTTTAAAATGTAACATGCTTAAAGGTAACTTGTTAAAATGTAACACATTAAAAACGTTATGAGTACTGGTATGAGTAAAAGTTTTTATGTCAGCTTGGTGGTTGAGTGATTATAGTACTGCTGTAATCAGAAGGTAGCTGGTTTGATTCTATGTTACTTTGTTTGTATTACCCGTCACTAGTTTGGTATTACTAATTTAATTAATCTTTGTCACAGGTGTACGAGGCTGCTGGGCTGGCCAATGCTGACAGTTTTATCCGACAGTTCCCTGATGGCTACAGTACCATTCTGGGGGAGAGAGGAGTTACCGTGTCTGGGGGCCAGAAACAGAGGATAGCTATCGCCCGCGCTCTACTGAAAATCCCATCCATCCTCATACTAGACGAGGCTACCAGGTCAGTTGCAAGGGAATGACTTGATCGTAAAACATGTTAAAATGTAACATGTAAAAATGTAACATGTGGAAATATAAGAAGGTTAAATGTAACATGTTAAAATGTAACGTGTTAAAATGTAACATTTTAAAATGTAACATGCTTAAATGTAACGTGTTAAAATGTAACATATTAAAATGTAACATGTAAAAATGTAACATGTAAAATTGTAACCTTTTAAAATGTAACATGCTTAAAGGTAACTTGTTAAAATGTAACATATTAAAAACGTTATGAGTACTGGTATGAGTAAAAGTTTTTATGTCAGCTTGGTGGTTGAGTGATTATAGTACTGCTGTAATCAGAAGGTAGCTGGTTTGATTCTATGTTACTTTGTTTGTATTACCCGTCACTAGTTTGGTATTACTAATTTAATTAATCTTTGTCACAGGTGTACGAGGCTGCTGGGCTGGCCAATGCTGACAGTTTTATCCGACAGTTCCCTGATGGCTACAGTACCATTCTGGGGGAGAGAGGAGTTACCGTGTCTGGGGGCCAGAAACAGAGGATAGCTATCGCCCGCGCTCTACTGAAAATCCCATCCATCCTCCTACTAGACGAGGCTACCAGGTCAGTTGCAAGGGAAAGACTTGATCATAAAAAATGTTAAAATGTAACATGTAAATATGTAAAATGTAAAAATGTAGACGACGACGACGACGACGACGACGACGACGACGACGACGACGACGACGACGACGACGACGACGACGACGACGACGACGACGACGACGACGACGACGACGACGACGACGACGACGACGACGACGACGACGACGACGACGACGACGACGACGACGACGACGACGACGACGACGACGACGACGACGACGACGACGACGACGACGACGACGACGACGACGACGACGACGACGACGACGACGACGACGACGACGACGACGACGACGACGACGACGACGACGACGACGACGACGACGACGACGACGACGACGACGACGACGACGACGACGACGACGACGACGACGACGACGACGACGACGACGACGACGACGACGACGACGACGACGACGACGACGACGACGACGACGACGACGACGACGACGACGACGACGACGACGACGACGACGACGACGACGACGACGACGACGACGACGACGACGACGACGACGACGACGACGACGACGACGACGACGACGACGACGACGACGACGACGACGACGACGACGACGACGACGACGACGACGACGACGACGACGACGACGACGACGACGACGACGACGACGACGACGACGACGACGACGACGACGACGACGACGACGACGACGACGACGACGACGACGACGACGACGACGACGACGGTTTTTATGTCAGCTTGGTGGTTGAGTGATTATAGTACTGCTGTACTCGCCTTGTAATCAAGAAGGTAGCTGGTTTGATTCTACGTTACTTTGTTTGTATTACCTGTCACTAGTTTGGTATTACTAATTTAATTAATCTTTGTCACAGGTGTACGTGGCTGCTGGGCTGGCCAATGCTGACAGTTTTATCCGACAGTTCCCTGATGGCTACAGTACCATTCTGGGGGAGAGAGGAGTTACCGTGTCTGGGGGCCAGAAACAGAGGATAGCTATCGCCGCTACAAGCGCTCTTAGCGCTCTACTGAAAATCCCATCCATCCTCATACTAGACGAGGCTACCAGGTCAGTTGCAAGGGAATGACTTGATCGTAAAACATGTTAAAATGTAACATGTAAAAATGTTACATGTGGAAATATAAGAAGTTAAAATGTAACATGTTAAAATGTACGGTGTTAAAATGTAACATTTTAAAATGTAACATGCTTAAATGTAACGTGTTAAAATGTAACATATTAAAATGTAACATGTAAAAATGTAACATGTAAAATTGTAACCTTTTAAAATGTAACATGCTTAAAGGTAACTTGTTAAAATGTAACACATTAAAAACGTTATGAGTACTGGTATGAGTAAAAGTTTTTATGTCAGCTTGGTGGTTGAGTGATTATAGTACTGCTGTAATCAGAAGGTAGCTGGTTTGATTCTATGTTACTTTGTTTGTATTACCCGTCACTAGTTTGGTATTACTAATTTAATTAATCTTTGTCACAGGTGTACGAGGCTGCTGGGCTGGCCAATGCTGACAGTTTTATCCGACAGTTCCCTGATGGCTACAGTACCATTCTGGGGGAGAGAGGAGTTACCGTGTCTGGGGGCCAGAAACAGAGGATAGCTATCGCCCGCGCTCTACTGAAAATCCCATCCATCCTCATACTAGACGAGGCTACCAGGTCAGTTGCAAGGGAATGACTTGATCGTAAAACATGTTAAAATGTAACATGTAAAAATGTAACATGTGGAAATATAAGAAGGTTAAATGTAACATGTTAAAATGTAACGTGTTAAAATGTAACATTTTAAAATGTAACATGCTTAAATGTAACGTGTTAAAATGTAACATATTAAAATGTAACATGTAAAAATGTAACATGTAAAATTGTAACCTTTTAAAATGTAACATGCTTAAAGGTAACTTGTTAAAATGTAACATATTAAAAACGTTATGAGTACTGGTATGAGTAAAAGTTTTTATGTCAGCTTGGTGGTTGAGTGATTATAGTACTGCTGTAATCAGAAGGTAGCTGGTTTGATTCTATGTTACTTTGTTTGTATTACCCGTCACTAGTTTGGTATTACTAATTTAATTAATCTTTGTCACAGGTGTACGAGGCTGCTGGGCTGGCCAATGCTGACAGTTTTATCCGACAGTTCCCTGATGGCTACAGTACCATTCTGGGGGAGAGAGGAGTTACCGTGTCTGGGGGCCAGAAACAGAGGATAGCTATCGCCCGCGCTCTACTGAAAATCCCATCCATCCTCATACTAGACGAGGCTACCAGGTCAGTTGCAAGGGAAAGACTTGATCATAAAAAATGTTAAAATGTAACATGTAAATATGTAAAATGTAAAAATGTAGACGACGACGACGACGACGACGACGACGACGACGACGACGACGACGACGACGACGACGACGACGACGACGACGACGACGACGACGACGACGACGACGACGACGACGACGACGACGACGACGACGACGACGACGACGACGACGACGACGACGACGACGACGACGACGACGACGACGACGACGACGACGACGACGACGACGACGACGACGACGACGACGACGACGACGACGACGACGACGACGACGACGACGACGACGACGACGACGACGACGACGACGACGACGACGACGACGACGACGACGACGACGACGACGACGACGACGACGACGACGACGACGACGACGACGACGACGACGACGACGACGACGACGACGACGACGACGACGACGACGACGACGACGACGACGACGACGACGACGACGACGACGACGATGACGACGACGACGACGACGACGACGACGGTTTTTATGTCAGCTTGGTGGTTGAGTGATTATAGTACTGCTGTACTCGCCTTGTAATCAAGAAGGTAGCTGGTTTGATTCTACGTTACTTTGTTTGTATTACCTGTCACTAGTTTGGTATTACTAATTTAATTAATCTTTGTCACAGGTGTACGTGGCTGCTGGGCTGGCCAATGCTGACAGTTTTATCCGACAGTTCCCTGATGGCTACAGTACCATTCTGGGGGAGAGAGGAGTTACCGTGTCTGGGGGCCAGAAACAGAGGATAGCTATCGCCGCTACAAGCGCTCTTAGCGCTCTACTGAAAATCCCATCCATCCTCATACTAGACGAGGCTACCAGGTCAGTTGCAAGGGAATGACTTGATCGTAAAACATGTTAAAATGTAACATGTAAAAATGTTACATGTGGAAATATAAGAAGTTAAAATGTAACATGTTAAAATGTACGGTGTTAAAATGTAACATTTTAAAATGTAACATGCTTAAATGTAACGTGTTAAAATGTAACATATTAAAATGTAACATGTAAAAATGTAACATGTAAAATTGTAACCTTTTAAAATGTAACATGCTTAAAGGTAACTTGTTAAAATGTAACACATTAAAAACGTTATGAGTACTGGTATGAGTAAAAGTTTTTATGTCAGCTTGGTGGTTGAGTGATTATAGTACTGCTGTAATCAGAAGGTAGCTGGTTTGATTCTATGTTACTTTGTTTGTATTACCCGTCACTAGTTTGGTATTACTAATTTAATTAATCTTTGTCACAGGTGTACGAGGCTGCTGGGCTGGCCAATGCTGACAGTTTTATCCGACAGTTCCCTGATGGCTACAGTACCATTCTGGGGGAGAGAGGAGTTACCGTGTCTGGGGGCCAGAAACAGAGGATAGCTATCGCCCGCGCTCTACTGAAAATCCCATCCATCCTCATACTAGACGAGGCTACCAGGTCAGTTGCAAGGGAATGACTTGATCGTAAAACATGTTAAAATGTAACATGTAAAAATGTAACATGTGGAAATATAAGAAGGTTAAATGTAACATGTTAAAATGTAACGTGTTAAAATGTAACATTTTAAAATGTAACATGCTTAAATGTAACGTGTTAAAATGTAACATATTAAAATGTAACATGTAAAAATGTAACATGTAAAATTGTAACCTTTTAAAATGTAACATGCTTAAAGGTAACTTGTTAAAATGTAACATATTAAAAACGTTATGAGTACTGGTATGAGTAAAAGTTTTTATGTCAGCTTGGTGGTTGAGTGATTATAGTACTGCTGTAATCAGAAGGTAGCTGGTTTGATTCTATGTTACTTTGTTTGTATTACCCGTCACTAGTTTGGTATTACTAATTTAATTAATCTTTGTCACAGGTGTACGAGGCTGCTGGGCTGGCCAATGCTGACAGTTTTATCCGACAGTTCCCTGATGGCTACAGTACCATTCTGGGGGAGAGAGGAGTTACCGTGTCTGGGGGCCAGAAACAGAGGATAGCTATCGCCCGCGCTCTACTGAAAATCCCATCCATCCTCATACTAGACGAGGCTACCAGGTCAGTTGCAAGGGAAAGACTTGATCATAAAAAATGTTAAAATGTAACATGTAAATATGTAAAATGTAAAAATGTAGACGACGACGACGACGACGACGACGACGACGACGACGACGACGACGACGACGACGACGACGACGACGACGACGACGACGACGACGACGACGACGACGACGACGACGACGACGACGACGACGACGACGACGACGACGACGACGACGACGACGACGACGACGACGACGACGACGACGACGACGACGACGACGACGACGACGACGACGACGACGACGACGACGACGACGACGACGACGACGACGACGACGACGACGACGACGACGACGACGACGACGACGACGACGACGACGACGACGACGACGACGACGACGACGACGACGACGACGACGACGACGACGACGACGACGACGACGACGACGACGACGACGACGACGACGACGACGACGACGACGACGACGACGACGACGACGACGACGACGACGACGACGGTTTTTATGTCAGCTTGGTGGTTGAGTGATTATAGTACTGCTGTACTCGCCTTGTAATCAAGAAGGTAGCTGGTTTGATTCTACGTTACTTTGTTTGTATTACCTGTCACTAGTTTGGTATTACTAATTTAATTAATCTTTGTCACAGGTGTACGTGGCTGCTGGGCTGGCCAATGCTGACAGTTTTATCCGACAGTTCCCTGATGGCTACAGTACCATTCTGGGGGAGAGAGGAGTTACCGTGTCTGGGGGCCAGAAACAGAGGATAGCTATCGCCGCTACAAGCGCTCTTAGCGCTCTACTGAAAATCCCATCCATCCTCATACTAGACGAGGCTACCAGGTCAGTTGCAAGGGAATGACTTGATCGTAAAACATGTTAAAATGTAACATGTAAAAATGTTACATGTGGAAATATAAGAAGTTAAAATGTAACATGTTAAAATGTACGGTGTTAAAATGTAACATTTTAAAATGTAACATGCTTAAATGTAACGTGTTAAAATGTAACATATTAAAATGTAACATGTAAAAATGTAACATGTAAAATTGTAACCTTTTAAAATGTAACATGCTTAAAGGTAACTTGTTAAAATGTAACACATTAAAAACGTTATGAGTACTGGTATGAGTAAAAGTTTTTATGTCAGCTTGGTGGTTGAGTGATTATAGTACTGCTGTAATCAGAAGGTAGCTGGTTTGATTCTATGTTACTTTGTTTGTATTACCCGTCACTAGTTTGGTATTACTAATTTAATTAATCTTTGTCACAGGTGTACGAGGCTGCTGGGCTGGCCAATGCTGACAGTTTTATCCGACAGTTCCCTGATGGCTACAGTACCATTCTGGGGGAGAGAGGAGTTACCGTGTCTGGGGGCCAGAAACAGAGGATAGCTATCGCCCGCGCTCTACTGAAAATCCCATCCATCCTCATACTAGACGAGGCTACCAGGTCAGTTGCAAGGGAATGACTTGATCGTAAAACATGTTAAAATGTAACATGTAAAAATGTAACATGTGGAAATATAAGAAGGTTAAATGTAACATGTTAAAATGTAACGTGTTAAAATGTAACATTTTAAAATGTAACATGCTTAAATGTAACGTGTTAAAATGTAACATATTAAAATGTAACATGTAAAAATGTAACATGTAAAATTGTAACCTTTTAAAATGTAACATGCTTAAAGGTAACTTGTTAAAATGTAACATATTAAAAACGTTATGAGTACTGGTATGAGTAAAAGTTTTTATGACAGCTTGGTGGTTGAGTGATTATAGTACTGCTGTAATCAGAAGGTAGCTGGTTTGATTCTATGTTACTTTGTTTGTATTACCCGTCACTAGTTTGGTATTACTAATTTAATTAATCTTTGTCACAGGTGTACGAGGCTGCTGGGCTGGCCAATGCTGACAGTTTTATCCGACAGTTCCCTGATGGCTACAGTACCATTCTGGGGGAGAGAGGAGTTACCGTGTCTGGGGGCCAGAAACAGAGGATAGCTATCGCCCGCGCTCTACTGAAAATCCCATCCATCCTCATACTAGACGAGGCTACCAGGTCAGTTGCAAGGGAAAGACTTGATCATAAAAAATGTTAAAATGTAACATGTAAATATGTAAAATGTAAAAATGTAGACGACGACGACGACGACGACGACGACGACGACGACGACGACGACGACGACGACGACGACGACGGTTTTTATGTCAGCTTGGTGGTTGAGTGATTATAGTACTGCTGTACTCGCCTTGTAATCAAGAAGGTAGCTGGTTTGATTCTACGTTACTTTGTTTGTATTACCTGTCACTAGTTTGGTATTACTAATTTAATTAATCTTTGTCACAGGTGTACGTGGCTGCTGGGCTGGCCAATGCTGACAGTTTTATCCGACAGTTCCCTGATGGCTACAGTACCATTCTGGGGGAGAGAGGAGTTACCGTGTCTGGGGGCCAGAAACAGAGGATAGCTATCGCCGCTACAAGCGCTCTTAGCGCTCTACTGAAAATCCCATCCATCCTCATACTAGACGAGGCTACCAGGTCAGTTGCAAGGGAATGACTTGATCGTAAAACATGTTAAAATGTAACATGTAAAAATGTTACATGTGGAAATATAAGAAGTTAAAATGTAACATGTTAAAATGTACGGTGTTAAAATGTAACATTTTAAAATGTAACATGCTTAAATGTAACGTGTTAAAATGTAACATATTAAAATGTAACATGTAAAAATGTAACATGTAAAATTGTAACCTTTTAAAATGTAACATGCTTAAAGGTAACTTGTTAAAATGTAACACATTAAAAACGTTATGAGTACTGGTATGAGTAAAAGTTTTTATGTCAGCTTGGTGGTTGAGTGATTATAGTACTGCTGTAATCAGAAGGTAGCTGGTTTGATTCTATGTTACTTTGTTTGTATTACCCGTCACTAGTTTGGTATTACTAATTTAATTAATCTTTGTCACAGGTGTACGAGGCTGCTGGGCTGGCCAATGCTGACAGTTTTATCCGACAGTTCCCTGATGGCTACAGTACCATTCTGGGGGAGAGAGGAGTTACCGTGTCTGGGGGCCAGAAACAGAGGATAGCTATCGCCCGCGCTCTACTGAAAATCCCATCCATCCTCATACTAGACGAGGCTACCAGGTCAGTTGCAAGGGAATGACTTGATCGTAAAACATGTTAAAATGTAACATGTAAAAATGTAACATGTGGAAATATAAGAAGGTTAAATGTAACATGTTAAAATGTAACGTGTTAAAATGTAACATTTTAAAATGTAACATGCTTAAATGTAACGTGTTAAAATGTAACATATTAAAATGTAACATGTAAAAATGTAACATGTAAAATTGTAACCTTTTAAAATGTAACATGCTTAAAGGTAACTTGTTAAAATGTAACATATTAAAAACGTTATGAGTACTGGTATGAGTAAAAGTTTTTATGTCAGCTTGGTGGTTGAGTGATTATAGTACTGCTGTAATCAGAAGGTAGCTGGTTTGATTCTATGTTACTTTGTTTGTATTACCCGTCACTAGTTTGGTATTACTAATTTAATTAATCTTTGTCACAGGTGTACGAGGCTGCTGGGCTGGCCAATGCTGACAGTTTTATCCGACAGTTCCCTGATGGCTACAGTACCATTCTGGGGGAGAGAGGAGTTACCGTGTCTGGGGGCCAGAAACAGAGGATAGCTATCGCCCGCGCTCTACTGAAAATCCCATCCATCCTCATACTAGACGAGGCTACCAGGTCAGTTGCAAGGGAAAGACTTGATCATAAAAAATGTTAAAATGTAACATGTAAATATGTAAAATGTAAAAATGTAGACGACGACGACGACGACGACGACGACGACGACGACGACGACGACGACGACGACGACGACGACGACGACGACGACGACGACGACGACGACGACGACGACGACGACGACGACGACGACGACGACGACGACGACGACGACGACGACGACGACGACGACGACGACGACGACGACGACGACGACGACGACGACGACGACGACGACGACGACGACGACGACGACGACGACGACGACGACGACGACGACGACGACGACGACGACGACGACGACGACGACGACGACGACGACGACGACGACGACGACGACGACGACGACGACGACGACGACGACGACGACGACGACGACGACGACGACGACGACGACGACGACGACGACGACGGTTTTTATGTCAGCTTGGTGGTTGAGTGATTATAGTACTGCTGTACTCGCCTTGTAATCAAGAAGGTAGCTGGTTTGATTCTACGTTACTTTGTTTGTATTACCTGTCACTAGTTTGGTATTACTAATTTAATTAATCTTTGTCACAGGTGTACGTGGCTGCTGGGCTGGCCAATGCTGACAGTTTTATCCGACAGTTCCCTGATGGCTACAGTACCATTCTGGGGGAGAGAGGAGTTACCGTGTCTGGGGGCCAGAAACAGAGGATAGCTATCGCCGCTACAAGCGCTCTTAGCGCTCTACTGAAAATCCCATCCATCCTCATACTAGACGAGGCTACCAGGTCAGTTGCAAGGGAATGACTTGATCGTAAAACATGTTAAAATGTAACATGTAAAAATGTTACATGTGGAAATATAAGAAGTTAAAATGTAACATGTTAAAATGTACGGTGTTAAAATGTAACATTTTAAAATGTAACATGCTTAAATGTAACGTGTTAAAATGTAACATATTAAAATGTAACATGTAAAAATGTAACATGTAAAATTGTAACCTTTTAAAATGTAACATGCTTAAAGGTAACTTGTTAAAATGTAACACATTAAAAACGTTATGAGTACTGGTATGAGTAAAAGTTTTTATGTCAGCTTGGTGGTTGAGTGATTATAGTACTGCTGTAATCAGAAGGTAGCTGGTTTGATTCTATGTTACTTTGTTTGTATTACCCGTCACTAGTTTGGTATTACTAATTTAATTAATCTTTGTCACAGGTGTACGAGGCTGCTGGGCTGGCCAATGCTGACAGTTTTATCCGACAGTTCCCTGATGGCTACAGTACCATTCTGGGGGAGAGAGGAGTTACCGTGTCTGGGGGCCAGAAACAGAGGATAGCTATCGCCCGCGCTCTACTGAAAATCCCATCCATCCTCATACTAGACGAGGCTACCAGGTCAGTTGCAAGGGAATGACTTGATCGTAAAACATGTTAAAATGTAACATGTAAAAATGTAACATGTGGAAATATAAGAAGGTTAAATGTAACATGTTAAAATGTAACGTGTTAAAATGTAACATTTTAAAATGTAACATGCTTAAATGTAACGTGTTAAAATGTAACATATTAAAATGTAACATGTAAAAATGTAACATGTAAAATTGTAACCTTTTAAAATGTAACATGCTTAAAGGTAACTTGTTAAAATGTAACATATTAAAAACGTTATGAGTACTGGTATGAGTAAAAGTTTTTATGTCAGCTTGGTGGTTGAGTGATTATAGTACTGCTGTAATCAGAAGGTAGCTGGTTTGATTCTATGTTACTTTGTTTGTATTACCCGTCACTAGTTTGGTATTACTAATTTAATTAATCTTTGTCACAGGTGTACGAGGCTGCTGGGCTGGCCAATGCTGACAGTTTTATCCGACAGTTCCCTGATGGCTACAGTACCATTCTGGGGGAGAGAGGAGTTACCGTGTCTGGGGGCCAGAAACAGAGGATAGCTATCGCCCGCGCTCTACTGAAAATCCCATCCATCCTCATACTAGACGAGGCTACCAGGTCAGTTGCAAGGGAAAGACTTGATCATAAAAAATGTTAAAATGTAACATGTAAATATGTAAAATGTAAAAATGTAGACGACGACGACGACGACGACGACGACGACGACGACGACGACGACGACGACGACGACGACGACGACGACGACGACGACGACGACGACGACGACGACGACGACGACGACGACGACGACGACGACGACGACGACGACGACGACGACGACGACGACGACGACGACGACGACGACGACGACGACGACGACGACGACGACGACGACGACGACGACGACGACGACGACGACGACGACGACGACGACGACGACGACGACGACGACGACGACGACGACGACGACGACGACGACGACGACGACGACGACGACGACGACGACGACGACGACGACGACGACGACGACGACGACGACGACGACGACGACGACGACGACGACGACGACGACGACGACGACGACGACGGTTTTTATGTCAGCTTGGTGGTTGAGTGATTATAGTACTGCTGTACTCGCCTTGTAATCAAGAAGGTAGCTGGTTTGATTCTACGTTACTTTGTTTGTATTACCTGTCACTAGTTTGGTATTACTAATTTAATTAATCTTTGTCACAGGTGTACGTGGCTGCTGGGCTGGCCAATGCTGACAGTTTTATCCGACAGTTCCCTGATGGCTACAGTACCATTCTGGGGGAGAGAGGAGTTACCGTGTCTGGGGGCCAGAAACAGAGGATAGCTATCGCCGCTACAAGCGCTCTTAGCGCTCTACTGAAAATCCCATCCATCCTCATACTAGACGAGGCTACCAGGTCAGTTGCAAGGGAATGACTTGATCGTAAAACATGTTAAAATGTAACATGTAAAAATGTTACATGTGGAAATATAAGAAGTTAAAATGTAACATGTTAAAATGTACGGTGTTAAAATGTAACATTTTAAAATGTAACATGCTTAAATGTAACGTGTTAAAATGTAACATATTAAAATGTAACATGTAAAAATGTAACATGTAAAATTGTAACCTTTTAAAATGTAACATGCTTAAAGGTAACTTGTTAAAATGTAACACATTAAAAACGTTATGAGTACTGGTATGAGTAAAAGTTTTTATGTCAGCTTGGTGGTTGAGTGATTATAGTACTGCTGTAATCAGAAGGTAGCTGGTTTGATTCTATGTTACTTTGTTTGTATTACCCGTCACTAGTTTGGTATTACTAATTTAATTAATCTTTGTCACAGGTGTACGAGGCTGCTGGGCTGGCCAATGCTGACAGTTTTATCCGACAGTTCCCTGATGGCTACAGTACCATTCTGGGGGAGAGAGGAGTTACCGTGTCTGGGGGCCAGAAACAGAGGATAGCTATCGCCCGCGCTCTACTGAAAATCCCATCCATCCTCATACTAGACGAGGCTACCAGGTCAGTTGCAAGGGAATGACTTGATCGTAAAACATGTTAAAATGTAACATGTAAAAATGTAACATGTGGAAATATAAGAAGGTTAAATGTAACATGTTAAAATGTAACGTGTTAAAATGTAACATTTTAAAATGTAACATGCTTAAATGTAACGTGTTAAAATGTAACATATTAAAATGTAACATGTAAAAATGTAACATGTAAAATTGTAACCTTTTAAAATGTAACATGCTTAAAGGTAACTTGTTAAAATGTAACATATTAAAAACGTTATGAGTACTGGTATGAGTAAAAGTTTTTATGTCAGCTTGGTGGTTGAGTGATTATAGTACTGCTGTAATCAGAAGGTAGCTGGTTTGATTCTATGTTACTTTGTTTGTATTACCCGTCACTAGTTTGGTATTACTAATTTAATTAATCTTTGTCACAGGTGTACGAGGCTGCTGGGCTGGCCAATGCTGACAGTTTTATCCGACAGTTCCCTGATGGCTACAGTACCATTCTGGGGGAGAGAGGAGTTACCGTGTCTGGGGGCCAGAAACAGAGGATAGCTATCGCCCGCGCTCTACTGAAAATCCCATCCATCCTCATACTAGACGAGGCTACCAGGTCAGTTGCAAGGGAAAGACTTGATCATAAAAAATGTTAAAATGTAACATGTAAATATGTAAAATGTAAAAATGTAGACGACGACGACGACGACGACGACGACGACGACGACGACGACGACGACGACGACGACGACGACGACGACGACGACGACGACGACGACGACGACGACGACGACGACGACGACGACGACGACGACGACGACGACGACGACGACGACGACGACGACGACGACGACGACGACGACGACGACGGTTTTTATGTCAGCTTGGTGGTTGAGTGATTATAGTACTGCTGTACTCGCCTTGTAATCAAGAAGGTAGCTGGTTTGATTCTACGTTACTTTGTTTGTATTACCTGTCACTAGTTTGGTATTACTAATTTAATTAATCTTTGTCACAGGTGTACGTGGCTGCTGGGCTGGCCAATGCTGACAGTTTTATCCGACAGTTCCCTGATGGCTACAGTACCATTCTGGGGGAGAGAGGAGTTACCGTGTCTGGGGGCCAGAAACAGAGGATAGCTATCGCCGCTACAAGCGCTCTTAGCGCTCTACTGAAAATCCCATCCATCCTCATACTAGACGAGGCTACCAGGTCAGTTGCAAGGGAATGACTTGATCGTAAAACATGTTAAAATGTAACATGTAAAAATGTTACATGTGGAAATATAAGAAGTTAAAATGTAACATGTTAAAATGTACGGTGTTAAAATGTAACATTTTAAAATGTAACATGCTTAAATGTAACGTGTTAAATGTAACATATTAAAATGTAACATGTAAAAATGTAACATGTAAAATTGTAACCTTTTAAAATGTAACATGCTTAAAGGTAACTTGTTAAAATGTAACACATTAAAAACGTTATGAGTACTGGTATGAGTAAAAGTTTTTATGTCAGCTTGGTGGTTGAGTGATTATAGTACTGCTGTAATCAGAAGGTAGCTGGTTTGATTCTATGTTACTTTGTTTGTATTACCCGTCACTAGTTTGGTATTACTAATTTAATTAATCTTTGTCACAGGTGTACGAGGCTGCTGGGCTGGCCAATGCTGACAGTTTTATCCGACAGTTCCCTGATGGCTACAGTACCATTCTGGGGGAGAGAGGAGTTACCGTGTCTGGGGGCCAGAAACAGAGGATAGCTATCGCCCGCGCTCTACTGAAAATCCCATCCATCCTCATACTAGACGAGGCTACCAGGTCAGTTGCAAGGGAATGACTTGATCGTAAAACATGTTAAAATGTAACATGTAAAAATGTAACATGTGGAAATATAAGAAGGTTAAATGTAACATGTTAAAATGTAACGTGTTAAAATGTAACATTTTAAAATGTAACATGCTTAAA